>NW_025820303.1:138905-198785 GCF_002878395.1 Capsicum annuum
AATTATTTTTCACTTTATATATATATATATATATATATATATATATAGGAAGCGAAGATAAGGGACCCTTTTTTTAATTTATAGGCTTATAAAATTAGTCTTGCAAAATAATTACAAACATCATAGGTGCTTCCAACAACATCGACATTACAAATGCCAATATTTATGCCTAAGTGACGTACTTATATAAATGTACTCTAATTTTAAATGTCATTAAACAAATCTAGTGTTAAAAGTTTTAAAGAAAATCAAATGTGTTTAAAATTAGAAAAGTATTAAATTGATCAATCCGGTCAAAAAGGGATTGATTTTTTGGAAAAGGTACTTTTAATAGGCTCACAATTTCTCTAAAATTTAAATAATCAATCGAATGTGTTTAATGTGATTTAAATTAGTTGAATTTAAAAGTACTTATATAAGTTAAAAACATTGAAAAGTACTTTAATTATGGTATACAATGTAAATAAGACAAATATTTATATAAAAAATTTAATCAACTTTAATAAAAAGAAAAATGCATACATGTGGAAGAGAGAAAATTTGAAACTCTTACCATATTAATTTGGACTTATTAATTTGTAAATTATATTATTCTTACCATATATTTTAGAAATTAATTATTATCATATGTTTTAGGATTTCTTAATTTTTAAATTGTATTATTCTCTTACCATATTTTTAGGACCCTTTAATTATTGAGTTCTCCTAATACATCTTACCTTATATTTTTAGGAATCCTTAAATTATTATTAATTTTATAAAAATAATGATATAATAATTGAAGACAAAAAGTGAAAAGATGATTTTGTCTAAAGTGGGGTGTTTTAATGAAGGGTAAAATTTGAATCAATATATATATATAGATATATATATATATATATATATATAACAAGAAGCGAAGATAAGGACCCTTTTTTAATTTATAGGCTTATAAAATTAGTCTTGCAAAATAATTACAAACATAATAGGTGCTTCCAACAACATCGACATTACAAATGCCAATATTTATGCCTAAGTGACGTACTTATATAAATGAACTTTAATTTTAAATGTCATTAAACAAATCTAGAGTTAAAAGTTTTAAAGAAAATTAAATGTGTTTAAAATTAGAAAAGTATTAAATTAATCAATCCGGTCAAAAAGGTTATTGATTTTTTAGAAAAGGTACTTTTAATGGGCTCACAATTTCTCTAAAATTTAAATAATCAATCAAATATGTTTAATGTGATTTAAATTAGTTGAATTTAAAAGTACTTATATAAGTTAAAAACATTGAAAAGTACTCTAATTATGGTTGGTATACAATGTAAATAAGACAAATATTTATATAAAAAATTTAATCAACTTTAATAAAAATAAAAATGCATACATGCAGAAGCGAGAAAATTTGAAACTCTTACCATATTAATTTGGACTTATTAATTTGTAAATTATATTCTTCTTACCATATATATTAGAAATTAATTATTATCATATGTTTTAGGAGTTATTAATTTTTAAATTGTATTATTCTCTTACCATATTTTTTAAGACTCTTTAATTATTGAGTTCTCCTAATACATCTTACCATATATTTTTAGGAATCCTTAAATTATTATTAATTTTATAAAAATACTGATATAATAATTGAAGACAAAAAGTGAAAAGACGATTTTATCTAAAGTGGGGTCTTTTAATGAAGGATAAAATGTTCAATCAATATTTTCAAGGCCCTTCACACTTTTAATATATTATAGATATAGATTATAGATACTTTTAATTATTTTTCAACTCTTAAATATTAGAAAAAATAGTGAAACGACTATTTTGTCTAAAGAAAAGACTTTTAATTAAGGGAAAAAAGTTCAAACAATATTTCTAAGGCCTTCACACTTTTAATATATTATAGATATAGAATAGATTATAGACATAGATATGAAATAAATATGCATTATTTTTAACCTCTAGTTACATGTTTGATTGCAACTGAAATATAAAACATTAACATTTTTGTGGTGAAACAAACTTGTCAACCTTATTTTAAACTAGAAGCTCTTCTTTGTATATGTGCTCTAAAAGGACAAAGTTAGTGAATTTTTAGCAGAAATTAGCTAGAGTAATTGACATTTATCCAATCGTAAACGTCGAGTGAAATTCAAAAATATTAGTGTGAATCAATCAATATTTTATAAAGAGGCAGCTTATATTAAAGTATCAAAATTATTAAACAAAATATAACAATTATTCTTCCTTCCCACCTCAACGTATTCTAACCAGTAATATTAGTAATAATATATTGAAGGAATTTTAATTGGTGCATATGACATTATGGAATTCCTACTTATTCAGACTTATAATTATACAAATGTGCATTACTATTCAATAAAAAGTATTTTAGATAGATATAAAATTAAACCTACGTATAAAACATATGTTGGTTGAGTAATTTCCAAATTACTTCCAGTTCAAATGTATAAAACTATATTAGAGGCAATGCTCGAGTTCAAAGTAGATTTATCTTAATAATGAAGTAGAAATTGGTAACGTTGAGTTTTTTCTTTCATTCACTTTCGACAACATCATATGCACTGTTATTCCATACTATCAACTCCCTTTTTTCACTTTATATATTAGTATTAGTTTGTTATGTAATTAAGAAAATAGGATGATTAACTTGGATCAATACTGAATTTAGCAAAAGGAAAAAAAAAGGACATTAATCTAATCAACAATAAAATCATAAAGTAATAGCCTAATAATACAAAATTTGTTGCAAATATAAGTGAAAATACTTGAAAATAAATTGCAAAGAAATTACATATTTCTGGAACCCTCAAATAGAGAAAGAAAAAGGAGAGAAGATATATCTAATCAATACAAAAACAAAATAATCAATACAAAAATAAAAAACGATGAAGAAGAATACGTAAAAACACACATATTTTTATACTTTTGAATCAAACGTGCACCTAGCCAAAGAAGATTTTTTACATTTTGCCTAATCAAGAAAATAATTTTTTAATGTGTCCATTAAAGCAGGTGATCTTAGACTTTTATAACTGAGCAAATAAATATGAATATACATTTAATTTTCAAAAATTAGCATGATGTAGCGGATATAATATTACACTCATAATAAAGATAATGATAAACAAATTCAATGTAATAAAAAAGAAAATCTGAAATTAAACTTAAAATTCACAAAATTATGTTGGAGATTCAATAACGAAAGTTACTTACAAACATTAAAAATGTTTTGTTGTTCTTGATAAATAAAACCACGTAATAGAAAGAAAATCAGAACCTGAAAATTAAATTAAAAAATTACGTTAGAAACTCAATAACAAACGCTACTTATAAACAAAAAGGACAATTTATTAGTATCACCCATGAAACTAACGCTAACATGAAATAAAATTAAATAAACGATGTGAACTATAATAAAGAGCTACAAAATAAAGGTTAACAAATTATGCTTTCAAAAGAAAAATTGATGCAAATTTAATGTACAATAACTATAGAACCCTATTGAAGCTTTTTAAAAAAAATTAAAAAAATAAACAAACAAATAATAGGCATATATAGAGACTTACAACCCGCATGATCTATTAGGACTTCTCTTTGTCGTATGATCTCTAATTCTTCATAATTCAATAGGAATGAATGGTGGTAATTGATTTTAATTCATGTGGAATAGAAATATAATTTGATACTACTAATTATGGTGAGAATTCAATGTTTGTTTTCAATTCGAACTTCAAAAACCCAAAAATAAACCGGTTAATTGTAGTAAAATGGGATTTTACCTAATTTAAATATTACGGTAATACAAAAAAATATATTTAATACTATAAAAAAAATTTTACTATAAATATATTTAATTATTTTTTAACTCTTAAATATTAGAAAAAATTGTGAAAAGACGATTTTGTCTAAACCAAAGACTTTTAATGAAGGACAAAAAGTTCAATCAATATTTCTAAAGGTCTTCACACTTTTAATATATTATAGATATAGATTACAGATATAGATATAGATATAGATTTATACGAAAATTTTCTGTTTTGCAACAATATTACTATTAACTAAGTTTTGATTTTATTTTAGTTGTTTACTTTATGACGATATCAAATAATATATCTATATGTCTTATTTGATAATCAGTTATGACACTTCATGATTCAACGTTCTTTTTTATTCAACATATAAAATTAACATTTTTTAAAAAAATCTTAAAGTTCAAATTGATAAGCCAAGAGGAAACAAGAGGAAGGAGGAAAATAATCTGTAATAATCTTCCTAAAATATCCACTATCCACATATTCATGTAAGAACTCGCAAAATTTTGATGATTTCTATTTTGACCCTCCGACGTGTGTAACATAAATTTTTGACTTGGATTGTGTTAAGGGATGTTAAAAAGGTGTTTTGAAAAGGTTTTGAAATTTTCGAAGGGTGTTGTTGGGACCATTTTTTCGAGGCAGTAAGCCTCTTGAATAGTGGTGTGAACGCCACTTAGCCTACGCGATAAGGGTGTGGCACATAGACTAAGCTCCACGATAGCAACATGCCATACTATAATATTAAAAAAATCCTAGTTTTAGGGTGTTTTTACTTTGGGTGAGGGACTTTTGATCCTTTTACCCCTTACATGACTTTTAAACACTAAATAAACTCCTTTCCTTCAGTTTTCAAAGATCAAGCATTATTATTTTATTCTTTCACTCTCCCACCAAGAAACTTGAGAAAATTGAAGGAAAGGTGTCTTTTAAGTCTTGAATGAAGGATTGGGGGTCAAACATCATTAGGAAACTTGATTAAGTTAATTGTGGACTTGATTAATATTTTTAAAACTTTCTAATCTTTTCAAAAATATGAATCAACCCAACCCATACCTCTCTTCAATCCAAATCAACCACTCTCTTCTCTCTCTCAACAGCTTCTCTCAACTCTCTCCCAAACGATAATTCTATAAAGTTTCTCCCTTCAACCCCCGGTGACTTCTTCCTCCGACGACAAATAGTTAGGCTTCGAGTTCCTCTCTTCAATTCAAATCAACCTGTCTCTCGTCCCTCTCTCGACAGCTTCTCTCAACTCTCTCCCAATCAACTGTTCTACAAAATTCTCATTTCAATCCTTGGATACTTTAATATCCAACTACAAATAGTTGGACTTCGAGTTTATTTTCGACTTCAACCTTCAATCGACGTGATAGACTTGTTCTCTGGTTACAACAGCTTCAAATTCTTCATCGTTCCTTTTCTTCTTTCATAGGTAAAAATTTATGGCCTTTTTAGTTTTGAAGAAAACGAGGAACTTGAGCCAATTTCTCTTATAGTATTGGTTGATAATTTTAATATTATTGCATTAATTTAAAATTCGGTCTGAATAAAACCCTAATTTTTGGTATTTTTTCTCTTCTCTTTTTGAAGTGAATTATGATTTTTTATTTTTTGTTGCATTTTTTTGAAGTTTGATTTTTATTGTTTGTGCTTATAAAAATAAAACAACAATTCGGGTTGATTTGTTCTGTTATTTTTCTTGGTAAAAATGGTGAAATTGCTGTTTTTTTGTTGAAAAAAATCGTCCTACTATTTTTTGCTTTCTCCAACAGATTATCCATCTGGTGCAACATATTAACCATATGATGCAACAGATTATCATATGATGTAAAAGATCAACCATCTGATGCATCAGAGGAACCATCAGATTACAATTCTAATGTAATAGATTAATCATCTGATGTAACAGATTAACCATTTGTTGCAAAAGATTAAGCATTGAATAAAAAATCTGATGCAACGGAAGAACCATCAGATTAATGATCCGATGCAATAGATAAACCTCCTGTTGGATAAAATTCTATCAACTCTTCCAACAGGAAATGTCCAAGACTTGATTTTTCCAACTGATCATTCATCTGCCATGATAGATGACCCTATGTTAGAAGAAATCTAAATAATATTGACCGTTGATAACTGTTCCAACAGATCACTTATGTGTTGCAATAGATATGTGACCTATTGCACAAACCATTTATCTTTTTTCAACAGATGAGTGATATATTTTGTATTGTCGCAACAAATTACTCAGTCGTTGCCGCAGGTTAGTTTACTGCTCTAACAGACCACTCATATGTTGCAACAGATGTGTGATCTATTGCACAAACCATTCATCTTTCTTAACAGATGAGTAATATATTTTGTATTGCCACAATAGATTACTCAGCCTTTACTACAAGTTATTTAACTATTCTAACAGATCACTTATATGTTACACCAGATGATGTCACAACAGATGTGTGATCTGTTGCATAGACCATTCATCTTTCTCAATAGATGAGTGATATATTTGTATTATCACAACAGATTACTCAGCCATTGCTACAGGTTATTTAGCTGTTCCAACAGATCACTCACATATTGCAATAGATTATGTTGCAATAGATATGTGATCTGTTGCACAGACCATTCATCTGTCTTAAAACATGAGTGATATTTTGTATTATTGCAACAGATTACTCATCTGCTGCAACAGGTTGGTAATATGCTACAACAGATATACTACCTGGTGCAATAGATCGGTGATATATTGTAACTGTTATTTTACTATTTTACTTATTTGATTTACTGTTATCCTTTTTTAATGATGCATTAATCAACTATAATATATTTTTTTATGTTCCTATTAATTTTAGATAATATAGTTTCCAAAAGAATAGAAACCGAATCAAGTTCAAGTAAAGGAACAAGTGAAGCAACTAGGCTACATCTACCACTCTATGAGCTTACTTTACAAGCGTTATCTCAATCGAAAGCAGAATATGATGAACACGGGAAGGAGGAATGTTTCAAAAGAGATGACACAAATGCTAATAGCCGTTCCACCAAAGATTTGGTTAAAGCCTTCAGCATTGATCGTTATCCTGCAAGAGTACAGTACGATGCCACAGATTTAACAGATGATTTCATGGTTACGTCAGCCATGGGAAAATCTTTCGACGCCTTCAGAAAAATACTTTGAGAACAAAAATTGAATGCTTATTTTAGGTATATCTGCTTTGGGAAATATCTTGATTTGCCGGAGGACAACAATGCTCGTTTCCAAATGAAATGGTATATGAACTTCTCAAGCGTAGGTTTATGTATGAAAATAAAGATAAGATGGATGAGGTGTGGATAAATTACTATGGCATGCCTGTTTGGTTTGGTTGGAAGGAGTTTTCCATAGTTACTGGACTAAAATGTTATCTTCCTTCTCAAGTTATACCTATTCTAACCCCAAAAAAGCACCTCACACACCCAAAAAAGGCAAAGGCAAGTCGTGTGATCGTGATGACCTGGTGTCCATTGTTGGTCCAAGCTTTAAAAATAAAAATTTAATAGAAGCGTTGAAAGGTAAAGTACTTTCAAAGAAGCACAAACAGTCATTGTACTTGGTTTAGTTTGTACATAATATTCTTTGGGCGAGACACGTTAACAACAACATAAGCCTCAGTTTAATAAAGCTCTCCGAGGATCTTGAGGCGTTTAACAGCTAACCTTGGGGGTATGAAAGATTCAAAATGACTGTCAAATATTTATTGACTCCGTTAGCGCCAAAGACAGTCAACTTATATGGTCTCTCATGGGCTTTCATGGTAAATGTTTCTTTCTTCTATTATAATATCATTTATTTATTTTACTCAATAATGGTTTTGATTTATTGGCGTTATTTTATAGGCTTGGGCGTTTGAAGTAATTCCTTATTTGAGACAATAAGTAAACTACCAAGAAAGAGTTTCCTGTCCAAGAATCTTGAGATGGTTGTCGGCCAAAACTGATAAAAATGCAAAATTTCTTGATCTCTTCAAACCCCCAAATGATGCAGTAAGTATAATTATAATTATTTTTTTCTTTTAATTAATGATTTTTATGAATGATCTAATCATCATTCTAATATATGTAATGATTTATGTTAGATTGTGCATCCGTCGCTAGTTCTGACTAATCGAGAGTTGAAGATGTCATTTTTTCTTACTTTACGGTCTGTGCTAACTTTATCGGACCCTAAGGTCATCGACAAAATAAAAATAAAATTATTTGAAGCATCAACCATTACAAGAAAAATAATTTTGAAGGGTGGACTTGTTGTTGATGATGGTCTTAGTGGTGATGGAGTTGTTGGTGGTGGTAGTGGTGTTGTTGATGGTGCTAATGATGCTCCTCTTACAGTATTTAAAGCAAACCATTATGAGTATGATCATACTGGTTATACATATTTTGCCTCTCTCAGCGAATGTTCTGCATGCAAATGTCAAGACTACAGGGCGAAACATAATATAGTGATTAATGCTATTAATGCATTAACTGCTTCTGTAAAGGAATTGACATCTAAGAAAGGTCTCATTATATTAAAGAGGATTTCATTTCCATCCTCTCTATTAGAGATTAGGGATAAGAAGAGAAGGAGAGTGATTTTCAGGGCATTATCAAACATCCAAAAAAGTAAAATTGCAACTCCTCTGTCTATATGTTGCACTGAGCAATGTACAATGTCCAAAGGAGAGCAGCACGAGCTAAAGAAAGTGAGTATATATGTCTTCCAACTGCCAAAAAAATAGACATATATCTGTTTCAACAGATAACACATCTGCTAAAATTATCAAATAGATATATGCATCTGTTGCAACAGTTGACTAACCTATTGCACTAGATAAAGTATCTGTTGTGACATATGTCTTGTCTATTTTAGAAAATCAAACAGCTCTTCCATCGCTTTTATTTATACCAACAAACGACCTATCTGCTGCAACAGATGATTCACATGTTGCAATGGATGGTTCATCCATTGGAAATTATCATACAGGGTCTTCCTCATATAGAAATTTATCCCAACAGTTGATTCATTTTTGCAACAGAAATATAATCTACTTGGGACAATTTAAAATAGGAGGAAGACCTGTTTGATTTGCGAGAACAGATGAGTTATCCTTTTCCGTTTTGTTATATCTCCGTGATTAGCATTGACCAATTCTAGCTTTTTAGGTGGATGTAGAAGAAGCTACTGCTGAACAACATTGACAATATGCTACTCTTTTTATGGAAATATGGAGAACAAAAAGCACAGAAATCGTACATAAGCGACAATAAAGATCCATGATGAGCAAAGTCATATTCCATAGCATCGGATGAAGAACAACTTGTCCATACTAAGTAGATCTTTATAGCTTGATCCTGTCAAAGTAATCCTTGGCATAATACTTAAATTATTGTTGATGTATTTGTTGAGATCTGTCCCCATAACAATTTCTTTACATTTCATTTATTTGTTGACTTATTTCAGCAAATTTTTGAAGGCTTTAATTTATTTTATTTTGTCTATGAATTTTATTTATTCCTTAGATTTGAACTTATTAATTAAAAGGGAATACTAAATTCAAATATTGCAACGGATAATGTATCTATTGCAACAGACGATACATTAATTTTAAAAATCAAACAGATTTAGACATATGTTGCAACATGTAGGTAATCTATTGAAATTTATCAAACAGGTCTTCCCACTGTTTCAATAGATGGACTTAGATAGAAACATCGAGATAATTGCAACAGATAAACTATATGTCAGAACAGGTAGAATAACTGTTACAACGGATGAAGAATCTGTTGCATTATAAAAATTCAACTTTTGTTGGACATAAAAAATTGCCTCTATGTGTAAAAAGGTTAAAGTGAATTGAAATAAAAAAGGGGAAACCCATCAACGGTGTTTAGTTCAAACACCTAAAATAAAATAGGCATCAAGTAGACAGTATTCATTTTAAACACGTAAAATAAAATAGGCATCAAATGTGTCAGTCTGGCACATTTTGCTGACGTGCCATCACTTGGCCTTCAACAGTCATTTTTTCCAGCCCATTGTCTTATATATTCATCTTCCACCTAAAATTTAATCCTAAATTTCCAAATATTCTTCTTCATCATCATCTTCTTTTATCTATCTAAATTCTTCAAATTATTTCTTTTATTTTTTTCAACTAATTTTGACAATGTCGAGCACATCTTCCACTATTTTTTGTGATAAAGATTTTTGATATTGTAAGTGCGGTCATGAAGCTCTGTTAAAGACTTCTTGGTCTTAACAAAATCTAGGTCGTAGGTTTTTTACTTGTAAGATTTCAAAGGTAATATTTTTTTATTTAATTAGTTGATTAATTATTAATTTATAATTATTTTGTAATTGTGTTCTCTTTTTTATAGAAATTGGGTGGATACGATTACTTTGATTGATATGAAGAACGACACCCTTCACAAGCAAATCGTGTAATCTGGAGTTTGTTGAACAAAGTCAAGATTTTTGAAGAGAAACAAAATCGAGCAAAAAGATACTACATTATTGTCGTTATTGCTACTAGTTTGGTGTTATTGGGCACATGGATATTCAAGCCTAATTGTTGAAATTTTCATGGGGGTGTGTGTATTTGCTACTGATTTGGTGTTGTCGAGCACATGGATATTCAAGCGTAACTGTTGAAAAATATCAAAAAGATTTATGCATATGTTGTAAAATTTAGGCCATCTGTTGGAAATTATCAAATAGGTCTTCCCACTATTGCAACATATTAGACTTAGATTATTAGATTATTCATAGAAATAACATCGACACAATGCAATAGATGAACAACCTATTATAACATATTAACTATTTGCCAGAACAGATTCAATATATTTTACAATAGATTGAAATCTATTGCATTATAAAAAAAATCAACCTTCATCATAAAAAAATTATTGCCACTACATGTACATGTAATAAAGTGAAGGGTGACTTGAAATTAAAAATTGCTATTTCACAGGCTCTTCTATATACACAGGCTTCAAGCATCCATTTAGTACCCTATAAGTCCAGACCTCTTGTAGGTTTGCCATAGCGTTGTCGCACAGAAAAGTTGTTGCCTCGGCTATTTCGGTGCCGGTAAACAAATATTCGATGTGTGCAAGAGTATGCGAGTCGCTCGCTTTAGCGGCATCATCTTTTGGAAGGATCATTCCCTTTTTTTGACCTTTAAAATCCTATTATTTCTTCATCAACACTTTCTTTGGCAAATGATTCATCAGTTTACTCACCCTCAACAAGATGGGCAACAACACCATCAGTGGCTCCACGAGGAGAAAAAGATCAAAATTGTCGATGAGAGGTACGTTGGAGTCATAAACATTAATATTTCCCTTCTCGAGTAGCATCTTAACAGCCCGATAACGCATGCCATTCATGCTAATGACTATAAGAATCCTCTTTGCCTCGGTACAGCTCTTGCCGTATGGATTTGGCCTCTCCCCTCTAACATATTTTATCATTTCTTCTT
Source organism: Capsicum annuum (assembly GCF_002878395.1). Lineage (NCBI taxonomy): Eukaryota > Viridiplantae > Streptophyta > Magnoliopsida > Solanales > Solanaceae > Capsicum > Capsicum annuum. Next base: position 150,232 of record NW_025820303.1, read on the forward strand.
CATCTAAGACCAACGTAGGAACTAGGAAATCAAGTCCCACGCAAAGGGATAACACCTCCCCATTTAGTTGATCGTACCTATCCTTGAGATTTTTTCAGAATTTAAGGTCCATTATCCTATCGGCAGCGTCATAAGCTTCTCAGTACGTTAATTGTCTTTTCCTTACGAGGTAGAGAATTATATCAACATATTGTGATTTAATAAGTCAATTTTTAAATAGTTTAGTAATTGTAAAGATGCAACGGATGATACATCTATTGCATAGGGTTCTCTAAATCAATAATCCAACGCAACTTATACAATAGATGTTTAATAAGTTGCAACAGAACCACTACCAGTTACACCAGTATACCCAGATGTTGCAACAGATGTGAAATTTATTGCATAGATTCTTCTTCATGGGGTAGAATAGAAGGTCTACATTAGGAAAAGTAAAATTGCCTTGTCCTCATACGGCATATGCATATCAGACATAATTTGGAAGTCTTGGGGGGGGAGGGAGGCCTGGGGTAATCTGGTGCGCCTGGCTTGGCATTCTTGGCCTATCGCAGATCCCTATTCTCTTCGGCGCCAAGTTCCACATATATGCCCACCTTCTTGACTAGCCCCTAAACTTCAACAACTTTTGGAGAGGGAGGAATTGCAATTCTTTTGATTTCCGACCGGAGAGTACATCTCTAATTGCTCTTTTCTTTCTCCTAACCAGTACTGTAAGAGTGTGTGGCTCCTTCACCTTCTTGGATGGTATGACACACCTCTTGTATTTGAATTCCTTGATCGCTTTAGAGATAACCTCTACTTTTTTAAAGATTTTATCCTATTTGTCCTTGTACTCTTCACATTCGCAACGAGAATACGAGAGTAGAGAGGGGTAAGAGGGACCTGTGTAAGGGTGAAAAGGGGTGTTTTAAAACATATTTATTCTTTCTTGAGTATCAACATGCTCATCATCACGAGTGGTAGCTGCATCAGTATACCTGCTACCAAAACTAACAACTCCACCAGAAGAAGCACCTGGATCTACCTTAGTAGGTTGGTCATGAAGAGCCTCAACATTAGGCTGACCTTGCCTAACTGCTCTTCTTATGGCTGTTGCTCCAACCAATTCCTTCTTTATTAACTCCACCGTTGGATGTGCTATAGTATCAACATGACCTAGAGTAATATAAGAAGTCATCACTGACTCCTCCTCAGTAGGCACGATCCATGGATGCACACCCTATAAAAAAGAAAAAAAATAGATGCATTTAAATCATATAATATAATAATTTTCATAATTGGGTTACATTTTTAAAAAAAGACCCATCTGTTGCATAGTTTGCAAAATATGGTTAAAATCCATTTGAGTCTGGTTTAGAGAAATAGAGCAACACATGGATAATCTGATGCAAAATACCAATAATCTATTACAACAGTAGCACAAGACGGGTAATCTGTTATGCAATAGATGATATGTACGTCGCAACAGATGAACAATATGTTATCATATTACACATCTGTTGCATAATTTACAGTAGATGGTTAATCTGTTAGGAGTCGGGTTCAGAGAACCACAGAAACAGATGGGTAATCTGATACAAGATATCAATCGTCTGTCATAATAGATTATTCATCTATTGCACTGATTGGCACAGGACGGGAAACCTGTCACAATAGATGTCCCATCTAGTGCATCAGATATAACATCCATTGCACCAGATATAACATCTATTCAATATCTTTCTTTGAGTAAAATTATTTTACTTGAAGAAGATGTACTGCATCATCCGGAGGGTTAAAGAGATCAGCCTCCTTAATATTGGTGTTTCTCTTTGTAGCCAACCACCTAAACATCCTTGGATAAGAAACCTCATCCGAGTAATCCATTAACTGCTTTCGGAGGGGAGGAATGACTTCAAATGCCCAATATTAAAAAATGTAAACAGAAAGCAAGCAAAAAAAAGTCATAATAACTATATTCAATATAAATTAATGGATGAGTAAAATTAGCGATTAATTTTACCATGAAATCCCAAGGAAAGCCATATAATATGGTCGTCCCTGAGGATAGCTTTATCAGTAAATATTGGATAGTCAAGTAAAAGTTGTCATATCCCCAGGGATAATTGTTGAATTTATCAAAATCCTCAGCACGCACCAACAAATCATCTTCTATTACCATGTTGATGTCTTTCGCCAATATAACCAAATGGCAAACCAAACTAAGCACAATTGCTCTTTATACTGATCTGGTATGGTTTTATCCTCGAGATCTGTCAACAAATCTAATGCTTTGTAGCCACGTTGAGCAATGTCAAACAACCCATCTATTTTTCCTTATGTTTTCTTGCCTTGGATGTTTTGCGGGGTGGTGGTTCTTCTAGATGATGGCATCTCAAGCCCGTCACTATGGCAAACTCTTACAAGCCAAAAAAATAGGCATGCCACAATAGTTGATCCAGATTTCATCCATCTTCTTTTTGCCCCCCTCCTTCGGATCTTTATCATCCCCCACGTACTTGATCCTGTGCTTAAGAAGAACATATACCATTGTCATAGGGAAACAGATATAAGCAGAGGGGTTCTCAGGCAGCTCAAGAAAGCGTCCAAAGCAGCTCTTCTTAAGAAGTCCGCCTATGTTTTCATTCTTCATAATTTTCATAAAATGTTCAAAAATTTTCCCCATCTGACATTTAAGTACAATTTGACCAGTTAGTTGTTTTACTTCTGGGTCATTTATCGGCATCGCAACTTGAAACCTTTCAATACTAAAATTTTTTACAGGATCATGCTGGGATGTCGATATTAATTCACGCCCCATTGGTGATCCATTGTCATCATGTTAATGATCATCCTGTTTCTCTTTCTCACTCTCTAATTCCTCTTCTTTCTCACTTTTATTTTCTTCATCACTATCTACAGACCCTTTTCCACCTTCCTCAATGTTGTTTTCACATCTCTCCTTAGCTTCACTTTTCCCTGACTGATATTGTTCAGGAAGCTCCTCCGAATCCCTCTATACTGTAGCTTTTTTTTTGGGTGGTCAGACGTTGATCCACTTTCACTTTCTTTTCTTTAGGGAGACATGTTTTACCGACAAACAACAGAAAAACAAAAATTACATTACAACTGATGTATGCATAAATTTTAAAAAATATATTACAAACACTACGAATACCGACACACCAACAACCACCACCAACCAATGCCACAAACAAACACCACGAATACCAAAACCAGCGAAAGCTACCACAAACACCACCAACCAATGCCATCACCAGTGCCACCATGACGACCACAAACACCACCACCACCACCAACACCACAAATACCATCCAACAATACCACGACAGTCAACGAAACACTGTGATGGAAACTAGGAATTTCTCGAGTTCTTCCTATGATTTTACCATCAAAAATCAAAATTGTAAATCTATTCTCGAAGATAATAACAACTAAAAGTTTTATTTTTCATCATTAACTTAAAAGCCCTTATTTTTTTAAAAAAATAACAAATATAGAACTCTTCTCGAACTCTGTTGCCTATGAAGACAAACAAAACGACTGATACAAGCAAGAATAAAGTCAAAAATAACACCTATGTGGTTGGAAATGAGAAGAAAAGTGATCTGTTATGGGGCTTGAGTAAATTTGTTGAGTAGTTGTTGTCTGTACTGTATTGTTGAGTGAGAATGAGAGAGAAAGAGCGAGAACTCAAGATTTGAAATGATGAAACATTTTTTTTGGGTTGATTTGCATTTTGGAAAAGAATGACAAGTTTTGAAAATGTTAATTTGGTCCGAATTGATCATAATTATTTTTAAAATTATAAAAGATATGCGTAATTTTTAACCCTCTCATCATGCAATCGCCAAAAGGATACTATTTAGTCTAACATATGAACTCAATTGAAGTTGTAGTTGACCGAGTACTCTAGTTGACCCTATGAACTCGCCCCTGGTCCTAGATTAATTAATTTAGGTACTATTAGTCTAACATATGAACTCAATTGAAATTGTATAAAAATAAATATTCAATATGTTGCATTAGATTTCACATCTGTTGTAAATTATCAATCAGATTAGGTAACAACATATTACTAATCTGTTGTAAATTATCAAATAGATTAAGTTATCTGTTGCGACAGATTACCCATCTGTTGTAAATTATCAAATGAATTGTCATATGTCACAGCAAATTACCCATATGTTGTAAATTATCAAATAGGAATTGCCATTTATTATAGCTGACCCTATGAGAACTCACCCCTAGTCCTAGATTAATCAATAGTTGACCATATGAGAACTCACCCCTAGTCCCAGATTGTTTAATTAAGGTATTAGTATGCTGTCCTAGATTAATCAATTAAGGTATTAGTTGAACATATGAGGTAGTAAGAATAGGTTTGGCTTAGAGTTATCGATCGACGACTCTGGTAGGGAGGAATGCAGTACCGTCTTATCATGCAATTTCCAAAAGACTCAATTGAAGTTGTAGTTGAACCTATATAAGAACTCACCCCTAGTCCTAGATTATTCAATTAAGGTATTAGTACCCTGGTCCTAGATTAATCAATTAAGGTATTAGTCTAACATATGAGGTAGTAAGAATCGGTTCAACTCAAAGTGATCGATCGATGACTCTGGTTGGGAGGAATGCAATACCACCTCATCATGCAATTTTGAAAAGACTCAATTGAAGTTGTAGTTGACCCTATGAGAACTCACATTTAATTAAGGTATTAGTCTAACATATGAACTGAATTGAAATTATATATAAATAAATGTTCAACCTGTTGTAACAGATGTCTTTTTTGTTGGATTAAATCAAACAGATTAGGTAATCTGTTACAATATATTACGCATCTGTTGTAAACTATCAAACAGATTACAATATTTGTTGTAACATATCATGAATCTATTGAAAGATATCAAGTATATTAAGTCATCTGTTGCAACAGATTATCCATCTATTGTAAATTATCAAATGGATTAAGTCATATGTCACAATAGATTACCCATCTATTGTAAATTATTAAATAAGTGTTGTTATCTATTGTAGTTGACATTATGAGACCTCACCCATAGTCTTATATTAATCAATTAAGGTATTAGTTGAACATATAATGTAGTAAGAATTGGTTCAGCTCAGACTTATCGATCGATGACTCTGGTCGGGAGGAACGCAATACCGTCTCATCATGCAATTGCCAAAAGACTCAATTAAAGTTGTAGTTGATCCTATGAGAACTCACCCCTAGTCCTAGATTATTCAATTAAGGTATTAATACCCTAGTCCTAGATTAATCAATTAAGGTATTAGTCTAACATATGAGGTAGTAAGAATTGGTTCAGCTCAGAGTGATCAATTGACAACTCTAGTCAGGAGGAACATAATACCGTCTCATCATGCAATTGTCAAAAGACCCAATTGAAGTTGTAGTTGACCCTATGAGAACTCACCCCTAGTCTTAGATTATTCAATTAAGGTATTAGTATCCTAGTACTAGATTAATCAACTAAGGTATTAGTCTAACATATGAGGTAGTAAGAATCGATTCGACTTAGAGTGATCGATCGATGACTCTGATCGAGAGAAACACAATACTGTCTGATCGCGCAATTGCCAAAAGACTCAATTGAAGTTGTAGTTGACCCGATGAGAACTCACATTCAATTAAGGTATTAGTCTAACCTATGAACTCAATTGAAATTATATATAAACAAATGTTCAACCTATTGCAACATATGTCTTTTCTGTTAGATCAAATCAAACAGATTAGGTAATCTATTGCAACAAATTACACATCTGTTGTAAACTATCAAACAAATTACATCATTTGTTGCAATATATCATGAATCTATTGTAAACTATTGAACAGATTAAGTCATATGTTGTGACTAATTACCCATCTATTGTAAATTATCAAATGGATTACGTCATATGTCGTAATAGATTACCAAACTGTTGTAAATTATCAAATAGGCACTGTCATCTATTGTAGTTGACATTATGAGAACTCACCCATAGTCCTAGATTAACAATTAAGGTATTAGTTAAACATATGAGGTAGTAAGAATTGGTTTGGCTCAGAGTTATTGATCGACAACTCTAGTCGGGAGAAACGCAGTATCGTCTTATCATATAATTGCCTAAAGACTCAATTGAAGTTGTAGTTGACCCTGTGAGAACTCAACCCTATTCCTAGATTATTCAATTAAGGTATTAGTACCCTAGTCCGAGATTAATCAATTAAGGTATTAGTCTAACATATGAGGTAGTAAGAATTGGTTTGGCTCAAAGTGATCGATCAATGACTCTGGTCTGGATAAATGCAATACCGTCTCATCATGCAATTGCCAAAAGACTCAATTGAAGTTATAGTTGACCCTATGAGAACTCATATTCAATTAGGGTATTAGTCTAACATATGAACTTAATTGAAATTATACATAAACAAATGTTCAACCTGTTGCAACAGATGTCTTTTCTATTAGATCAAATCAAACAGATTAGGTAATTTGTTGTAATATATTACGCATTTATTGTAAACTATCAAACTGATTACATTATTTATTGTGACAGATGACCGAGTTTTAGAAATTTCCAAACATAAATTGTCATCTGTTGCACTTAAATATTTTAAGATCCTTTTTTTAAAGCAATTTAGGTATTTCCTGTTCAAGATTAAAAAGTTAAAATACTAAGGCATTAAAAAATATTACTCGATACTACTTGGATAACTCAAAAATCTCCTGAGTGAGTTGTCTTATCTGGTCTTTTCAATGTCACCATCTCCTCATGCTCCTCAAAAGTTATTAATGAATATTTCAAACCCATATATTGAACCCTCTCCTTAAGCCATAAAGTAGTCTAGACTCAACTCATCACTCTTCTTTATTCTCAATTCTCAATTATATTTGTTTCCCTTTTTCCTCTCTTTTCTCTCTTGTTTCGGATGAGGATCCTTTAGGATCTCAACCAATCAATATATTTTCTCGACTAAACTGGATGTTCTGATCCATTTACTTTTTTGACATTGCAGGTACGGTTCACTGTTGCTTTTTCCATCTCTTCTTCTTCTTTGTATGTTATTTAAATTATATATTTACATCTATTGCTATTAATGATTTACCTATTACCAGTTTTCTATTTATTGAGAAAACTGAAGGAAAGGTGACTTTTAAGTCTTGAATGAATGAACCATTATTTTTGTTAAGATATGCCAAAAAAGTCATCTATCGGGAGAACTTAAAAAACCTTATTGTCAGTATAGTTTTTTTTATGTCTTTTGTTTGGTACTTTGGTTATGCTGTTGTTGGGGGTGGTGGTCGTGTTCGAACATGTGACATTTTTGTTATGGATGGTGTTGGAACATATGGTGTTATTTATTTATTGTTGATGTTATTGTTGGTAGTGTTGCAACAGTTTCTTCAACTGTTGCAATTGATGAATCAGTTGTTGGAATAGATAGAGAAACTGTTTGAAGAAATCAAACCAGTAGCAAGGCTGGTTTGATTTATTCCAACAGATAACCCATCTGTTGTAACATGTCATCCATCAGTTGTAATGATGCCTCATTAGCTGAACAGATGGGTAATCTGTTGCATCATATTGGTCATCTGTTGATTCACTCAATTTTGAGTTACCCTTTTATAATGTTCTTTTTTTTATTTTTGTTCTTCTCTTGTTTGATATCAAATGTATTTCTCTTATTTGCAGATAAAAGGAAGTGAAACTAGATCCACTTTTTCCCAGCCAGCATTAAAGGTTAGAGTAAAGATGGGTTCAGAGGAATAAATTGCTTGCAGATGAAATGACTTTATATGTGGGAGGTATGTATTACTGATCAACCTATCATGAAAACACACATACAGTACAATGATTTTGTGAATATTTGTTCTTTACCTATTAGGCTTTAATCCTTCAAACAAGATATGGTATTTTACAGTTAAGATTACTAAGTTCGAATTGGTAAGGCTGAGGGACCAAGATGGTGGTGTCGATATCCCATTACAATTTATTGACATTTTATGCTCATATTTTTTTGTCATGTATGGGGAAGGGTTCAAGTTTTTTGCGGCAGTGTAAATATCTAATAGTGATTGGACTGGTTTTAACATCTTAATGGACTTGTTGAAAGGCCTCCAAAGTCTCGTACTACAACAAACAACAATGGAACCAATAGAAATTCCCCTGGTCCAAATTTATATAGATATGTTGTTGGAGGAGACTATTATACAACAGAAGGTGTTTGGGAGAAAACCACTGTGGGAAGAGGGAGGTTGAGAAGGCCATATATCATCTCAGTCCTTGTTTAAGTAAAAACATAAGGTGAGAAGGAAAGTGTAGCAAAATTGGCTGATGAAATTGACATGAAAAATTAAAAAAACTAGATGAGGTGAGAATGTGAAAGTGTATCCAAAAATGAAAATTCATCAATTGTTGAAGAAAAAGAAGAATGGTCAACAAGACTGGAGCTGGACAATTTGCTTGAGAATGCAACTAGCGAGCGTGGCCTAAATGAAGACTCTCACAAAGTTCAGGATCAGAACTCTAAGGAAGCAGCTTCGCAAGCACGAAAGGTGGTAAGATTGTCGGTCTGAATTGAAACCTGAACCAACTACTCCTGCATTAAAAATAGGGGATCATGTCAATTTCATTGGTGTATAAAAGTTTGAGTTCAGGTTTCTCATGTTAATTTTATTGGCCATACATCAAGGTCAGAGATTATATATGGCCTTCTCCACCTCCCCCTTTGCGCACAGGTATTCTCCCAAGCAACTTTTGTTACATAAAAGTCTCCTCCAGCAATCCATCCATACAAATTTAGAATAGGGGAATTTCTATTGGTTCCATCATTGTTTGCTGCATTGCGAGGCTTCAGAGGCATTTTAAGAAGTCCATTGCGCCATTAAAATCGGTTCAATCACTATTGGATATTTACACTACCACCAAAAACTTAAACCCTTCCCCAAACTTGACACAAAAACATGAGAATAAACCGTCATTAAATTGTAATGGGGTATCGACACCACTATCTTGGAACCCTTTGGCCTTATCAGTTTACACCTATCAAACTAAACTGTACAATGCAGGATCTTGTTTGAAGGATCATTGTCTAATCGGTAAAAAACTGCATTCACAAAATCATTTCACTTTATTTGTGTCTGTCACAGTAGGCAGATTAATAATATACATAACTCACATGCATGAAAATGGGATCCATTGCACGCACCTTATTCTTTCTAACCCATCAGGACATGTCAAACAGTGTTGTTTATTCATCTGCACATATGTGATGACTATTAAAAAAAAGGTGTGAAGAGTCGTGACTTTTTATCTTAACTCGTTCAAAACAGCTGATGAATCGAAATCTCCATCTATTGCAACTAACGAATCAGCTATTGGAATAAATCAAAATATCTCCTCCAACATATGGTCCATCTGTCGCAACAGATAATCCATACGTTACAACAGATGGTAAATCTGTTGCGACAGACCAGACCTTGCTAAAAATATTTGTCTCAATTTAGTTGTCCTATTTATAAAATCAAGAGAATTTTGTTATATTCTTCCAAGATTACCCCTATCATTAAATGACTACATAAAGTATATTATTCAAATTTATACTTTTAAAGCATAATTAATAAGGCCAATTTGGTTAAATAATCACCTAATTTATATTTTTATTAATTGGTGTGCCAAGCCCATAGGGCCCAACTAATACGAAATAGAGGGACTATTTAAAAGAGGTGAAGAGTCGTGAATTTTTATTTAACACATTCAAAACAGCTAATGAACCAAATACTCCATCTGTTGAAACTGATGAATCAGCTGTTAAAAGATATCAAAATATCTCCTCCAATAAACTGTCCATCTGTTGTAACAAATAATACATATATTGCATCAGATGTCTTATCTACTACATATACAAACCATCTATTGCAACAGATGGTAAATCTATTTTGACAGACCATCTGTTGTACATTCAATCCATCTGTTGCAACAGATACTAAATTTGTTGCGACAGATAGATGATCTGTTGCAACAACTCAATAATAACAACTTTTATCGAGTTTCAAACCATTTTGAAAAGGTGAGAAGTAATTAATGTAAAAGAAAAAGTCATGATTTTTCACAGAAAAAAAAATGCCACCAGTTTGAATGTAATTAATACAATGGAGCTGAACAGTCCTTCCTTTTGGCCTGACACATTCAGATTCAATCCTCTGTAAATAGGTCCCTCTTTAATCTTCATTCAACTCAACTTTATTTATTTCTTGCATTTTTTCTTTTCGTGTGACATCTTCAACCACTTTTCTTCAAAGAGCATATTCCTTTTTCGTTGAGGTAAGTTTTTTTTTTTTTTGTGTAAATTTACCAGTTGGTTGTATATGTTGTATTACATTTTAGACTTTTTTCTTTACATTTTTCAATTCATGTGTGTTCTAGATATGGCTGATCCTTTTTTGGACATTGCTATTCTACACGACATAGTGCGAGAACTTCAGAGGCAGGTTAATGATCTGCAGAAGGAGTTGGTCGCTATGAAAGCGACGATGTTCAGAGAGATATAGAGGCTGATGAGGTCCCTGCTGCTGAGAGTTGATTGTCCAGCTATTATTAATGATGATGATGATAATAATAATTAGAATATGTTTTTTCTTTTAGTGTATGTATTTTAATTCTTCTATATCGGATCTATACCTAATGTCTTTTATTTTTCATTTAATGAAAAATTTACTTTTAGTCAGACTTTGACATTTTAATTCTTATTCAATTTTCATTCTATCTATTTCTTCTAATCTGAACATACATACATGTTAACATGTCGACGGTTGGAGGCAAGGAGCTAAATTGAATCCAGTAGCACTAACAAATTTGGCTTTTGAGTTCTTTCAACAGAAGGACCATGTGTTTGAATAGATTGGTCATCTGTTGGGTTTCTATCAATAGATTATCCATCTGTTTTGACAGATTTGTCATCTGTTGGAGGAAAATATTCCAGTTATTTGTGTAACTGTTGAGAATAATTGTGGTCTGCTGCATTATTTAGTTCATGTTTTACCTCTTTTTATTGATTCACAAGTTATTAAAAAAATGATATTTTATATGTAATAAATGATAACATTAGGTTCACAACAATGAGTTAAATATATAAAATTCCACAACAAATAAACAAACAACAACACAAGTTTCTGTAATTACAACGATCATGGTGGATTACGATTTGGGCATGCAGTTCTTTTGTGGCCAACGCACTTACATATGGAGCAATTGTTTATTCTTGATAAAAATGATTCTCCAACTCCATGTCTCCTCTTATATGGCTTTCTTCCCGGTTTGATAATGCTCGAGTTAATATATGGAGGAGGTATTAATCTTCTCATAAGATCTGTTGGAACAACCCAAGATTCTTTGGGAGGCACCAAAGTAATACGTCCACTATATGCCATTTTATATTTTTTTCCATCGAATAATATTGAGAGGATTGCTCGTAAACTTCAGGTCCATATTTATGACCGTATTAAGCTCGAAGCGCTGCTATAGTGTAAGACCCCGTAAAGTTTCCTCATCGTCAAAGCCTTCGAAGCAAGTTAAAAGAAACTTAACACTTAGAATTTTATATAAGTGTTCCAATAGTTAGTTTATTTTTTTAGCCCTCTTATTTCAGAAAATGCCTTCTCATCGAGCCCGCAGAAACAACAATGATCAGCAACCTCAGCCTGCTGATCCCTTGAACGAAAACGTGTACCCTACTGAGTTTTGGGTAACTTTTCAGGTGCTAGACCAAGCCGTCACTGAGAATGTTCAGGCCAATAACTAGGATACAGCTCTGCAGCAGCAGGGAGTTGATTTAGCTGCTGCTAGGATTCGTGATTTCATACAGATGAATCCACCAGAGTTTTATGGGTCCAAGGCAGGTGAGGACCCACAGTTATATCTTAAAGAGGTAAGAAAGATCACACAAGTGATGCATGTATTTGAGGAAGAAAGTGTAGAGTTGGCATTTTACAAGTTGAAAGACATTGCTTATGAATGGGTTGTTACATAGAAGAAGAGTAAAGGAGAAGATGATGCCCCTATTACTTGGCAGGCATTCCAAGAGGCGTTCTTGGATAAGTTCTTTCTGTTAGAGATGAGGAAGGCAAAAGTAGTGGAGTTTATGAACTTAAGGTAGGGCTCCATGACAGTTAAGGAGTACTGCCTGAAGTTCAACCAGTTAGCAAAATATGCTTCTGACTTGATTGTTGATGCCCGCTCTAGCATGAGTAAGTTCATGATAGATATTTCTGGTTTGGTGTTTAAAGAGTGCAAGACTACTATGTTAAATAGGGATATGGATCTGTCCAGATTGATGATACATGCATAACTGATAGAGATGGATAAGATAAGGGAAAAAGATAGGGTAAGGGGAAATAAGAGAGCTAGATTTGAGCAGCATGAGTATGGTCAAGCTAAGTCCTATAGTGGGAACCACCCTCAGTTCTAGAGCTTTTAATCCATTCCAGGACCTTCATCCACTAGTGCTCCCATACCTAGAGGCAGGCAGGAGCAAGGAAACAGGCCTGCCATGTCTAGATCCCAAAATAGTGTGAGTAACAAGCCTAATTTTCCTCCTTATGCTAAGTGTGGTAGGACCCATCCTGGTGAGTGTTTGGATAAGCAGAGAGGATGTTTCGATTATGGAAAGATGCGCCATAGACTTAGAGAGTTCCCACATGCCAGACAGGAGAGCAGAGATACCCGACCACAGGCGCAGGCCACCAGTGCACCAGCTTTCGTAACCCGTCCAGCTCCTCCATAGGGTGCTTCTTCTAGCACTGCTGGCAATCTGTGCCGAAACAGGTTCTATGCCTTACCTTCCCGTCATGAGAAAGAGGATTCTCCGAATATTGTTACTAGTATGCTCCACGTATTTCACTTTGATGTTTATGTGCTGTTGGACCCTGGGTCAAGTTTTTCTTATGTGACACCATTGGTTGCTGTGAATTTTGAAATGAGTCCTGAAAATATCCCTGAGCCTATTCTAGTTTCTACTCCAGTAGGGGAGTCCGTTGTTGCTAGGCAAGTGTATAAAAAGTGTCCTATCATTATCCTTCATAGAGTCATATTTGTTGATCTGATAGAATTGGATATGGTTGATTTTGATCTCATTATGGGTATGTACTAGCTTCACTCTTGTTATGCATCTATAAACTGCCGTACCCGTGTAGTTAAGTTTTAGTTTCCTGATGAGCCAGTCTTTGAGTGGCCTGAAAGCTTAGTATCTCCCAAAAGTCATTTTATTTCTTATCTAAAAGACAGAAAGCTTACATCCAAAGGTTGCATCTATCATTTAGTCAGAGTTAAAGACACTAAGTCCAAGATTTCTACTATTCAGTCAGTCAGCATTGTTAATGAGTTTCCTGATGTTTTTTCGAAGATCTCCTAGGGGTACCTCCCGATAGAGAGATAGAATTTGGGATTGATCTTTTTCCCTACACTTAGCCTATTTCTATTTCTCCCTACCATATGGCACCCGCAGAGCTTAAGGAGTTGAAGGAACAACTCAAATATCTTTTGGACAAAGGTTTCATAAGGCCCAGTTTATCTCTTTGGGATGCACCCATCCTATTCGTGCAGAAGAAATATAGTTCTTCGCGTATGTACATTGACTATCGTCAGCTTAATAAAGTCGCAGTCAAGAACAAGTACCCTCTTCCTAGAATTGACGACTTATTTGACCAACTCCAGGGTGTAAGTTATTTCTCCAAGATAGACCTTAGATCCGGTTATCACCAACTCAAAGTAAGGGAGTGTGACATCTCGAAGATAGCCTTTAGAACCCATTATGGTCACTTTGAGTTTCTTGTTATGTCTTTTGGACTAACCAATGCTCCCACAGCCTTCATGAACCTCATGAATTGAGTGTTCAAGAAGTATCTTAATATGTTTGTCATTATTTTTATTGATGATATTTTTGTGTATTCTCAAAGTGAGATTGACCATACAGATCATCTTAGAATTGTCTTACAAACTCTTAGAGATCACCAGTTTTTTGCCAAATTCAACAAGTGTAAGTTCTGGCTAAGGTCTATAGCTTTTCTGGGTCATATTATTTCAGCCAAATGCATTAAAGTTGATCCCCAAAAGACAGAAGTTGTAAAAAATTGGCCTGGACCTATCTCTCCATCTGACATTAGGAGTTTCTTGGGTCTAGCTGGCTATTACCGTCGTTTTATTGAGGGTTTCTCTTCTATTACGTCTCCCATGACCCGTTTGACCCAAAAGAAAGTTAAGTTCCTTTTGTCAGATTCCTGTGAGAAGATTTTTCAGGAGTTGAACACTCGACTTACCTCATCCCCTATGTTGACTTTGCCTAATGGTGTTGATGTTTTTGTAGGGTATTGTGATGCTTCTAGAGTTGGTTTAGGTTCTGCGTTGATGTAGAGAGGTAAGGTTATAGCCTATGCCTCTAGACAGTTAAAAACCCATGAAAAAAATTACCCAACCCATGATCTTGAATTAGCTATTGTGGTCTTCGCTTTGAAAATATAGACACTATTTGTATGGTTTTCATGTTAATGTGTTCAGTGATCACAAAATCCTACAGTATATGTTTTCTCAAATGGAGTTGAATCTTAGGCAGAGGCGATGGTTAGAGTTACTAAAAGATTATGATATGAGTGTGTTGTATCATCTGAGCAAGGCCAATATAGTGGCATATACCCTTAATAGGTTGTCTATGGGCAGTGTTTCTCATGTAGAGAAGGGTAATGAAGAGTTAGCTCATGATGTGCATCATTTGTCAAGATTGGGGGTTAGACGGCTTGATTCCGCTGAGGGGAATGTCTTGGTACAGAGTAGTTCTGAATCCTCTTTAGTTTCGGAAATGAAGGAGAAGCAAGACTTAAATGCTAGTTTGGTCAGACTGAATGAGTCAGTTAAGGACCAAAGAGTAGAGGTTTTCTCCCAAGGGGGAGATGGTGTATTGAGATTCTAAGGTAGATTGTGTGTTCCTTGTGTTGATGATCTAAGACAGAGGATTATGGTACAGGTGCATGGCACAAGATATTTTATTCATCCCAGTGTTACCAAGATGTACCGTGACTTGCGAGAAATTTATTGGTGGAGTGGTATGAAGAAGGATATAGCGGAGTTTGTGTCAAAGTATAAAACTTGCCAACAGGTTAAGATAGAGCATCAAAGGCCTGGTTGTGTGATGCAATAATTTAGTATGCCCACTTGGAAGTGGGAAGAAATAAATATGGACTTTGTGACTGGTTTACCTCTTTCGTGTCGTCATCATGATTCTATTTGGTGATTGTGGATAGGATGACTAAGTCAGCGCATTTCTTGCCTGTGCACACATCTTATGCAACTGAGGACTATGCTAGATTGTATATTTGGGAGTTAGTCAGATTGCATGGAGTTTCCTTGTCTATTATTTTGGATAGGGGTACTTAGTTCACTTCGCAATTTTAGAGAGCTTTTCAGATGGGTCTTGGTACCCAAGTGCATTTGAGTTCTGCTTTTCATCCGCAGACAGATGGTCAGGCTGAGAGAACCATCTAAACTTTAGAAGATATGTTGAGAGCATGTGCTCTTGATTTTAAAGGTAGTTAAGATGAGCATCTACCATTGATTGAGTTTGCTTATAACAATAGTTATCACTTTAGCATCCGGATGGCACCATTTGAGGCTTTGTATGGTAGAAGGTGTAGGTCACCCATAGGTTGGTTTGAAGTGGGAGAAGTTGTTGTGATTGGACCTGATGTAGTATTTGAGGCTATAGAGAAGGTAAAGTTGATTAGAGAAAGGTTGAACACAGCTCAAAGTCGTCAAAAGTCATATGCGGATATGAGGAGAAGAGACCTTAAGTTTGAAGTTAATGATTTGGTGTATCTGAAAATGTCACCCTTGAAAGGGGTGAAAAGGTTTGGGAGAAAAAGGGAAACTTAGTCCCTGGTATGTTGGCCCTTACAGAGTTCTTAACCGTGTTGGGAAAGTAGCTTATGAAGTAGAGTACCTGCAAAACTATCAGTTGTTCATCCTATCTTCCATGTCTCTATGCTTAAGGAGTGTATTGGTGATTCTTTTGTTATAGATCCTTTGGAAAGCACTGATGTTTGGGACAGTCTTTCTTTTGACGAGGTTCCAGTTGAAATCCTAGACTACCAAGTCCGGAGACTAAGGAACAAAGAAGTTCCCTTGGTCAAAGTTTTGTGGTAGAACCAGTCAGTTGAGGGTGCTACTTGGGAAGCAGAAGCAGATATGCAATCCAAGTACCCACACCTCTTCTCTGCAAGTTCAGATAAAGCCGAAGGTACTATTCTTTCTTAATTCAGTCCCCTTCTAATCAAAGTTGCAGCTGTATAGCCATTTTTATCATAAGCTTATGTATTCTATGAAGTATCCGAAGGATTAGAATGAAGTAAAGTTAGTTTAGCCAAATATTTCAGTTGTGTATCCTTCATTTTCTCTACGTTCTAAACACATCTATCTACATTCGAGGACGAATATTCCCAAGGGGGAGATATTTTAAGACCCCATAAATTTTCCTCATCGTCAAATTCTTTGAAGCAAGTTAAAAGAAGCTTAACACTAAGAATTTTAGCTAAGTGTTCCAGCACTTAGTTCATTTTTGAGCCCTCGAACTTTGATGAATTAGTTTGCGACGTTCCCGACCTCCGTTTCTTAAATTTCTTATTGCGTTGCAATGGGGCAAGGTCATAAGGTATCTCAGGTGAGTTTTAGAATTTTTAGAATCCATTTAGGGCACGTTTGGGGTACCAAACCAGTAGCTAAAGGCTATTAAAGGGCACCGCCCAGCTTAGCTAAGGCTCTGGGCAAGGCACCGCCCACCTTAGCAAAGGCTCTGGGCAAAGCGCTGCCCAGGCCATAGCCTTTGTGCCCAGTTTTCATCTTCTTTTCTCCATCTCATTGAGGGTAAAATTGGTATTTTTCCACTCCTTTATCATCCTTAACACGAGATTACACCCCAAAAAATATCATATTATTCATACTTTCATCAAAAACCACCAAGAACATAGCTTAGGGTTTTTACACAAACTTCAAGAGAACTCAAAAGTTAACCGTCAGTTTTCAATAATTTTTCAAGAATTAGAATCCCCATTCTGAGGGCTACAAGAAGCACCCATTAATTTCAAGAATAGCAAACCAAATTCAAGAACTCGCTCAAATTTTTAATTTCAAGGTATGTGGGGCTTTAACAAGAACACTCTTTCGTTCTTGTGCCCAAAAGTTTTAGATTTTCTTAAAGAATTTCGTATTTCCAAGATGAATTCATATTAATTTGCTATATTTCAAGTTTATGAGATTATGGAATTGTTCAAGTATTGAATTGCATGATTATTTTGTTCAATTATGATCTAAATTGAGAGTTCATGATATAAATTGCACATTCCTATATTGATATCATGTTTCCAAGAATTTTCAAGAGTTGTTGTCATGAGTTGAACTTTATTGTGAAATTGTGAGTCTTTGAGGATGAATTATTGATACTCTAAGAATTGTACTTATATTTCTATGTTGTTGAGATTTTAAAACTTTGACGAAAAGTCTATCAAGATTTCAAGAAAAGAATTGAGTTTTGATTCTAAGCTAAGAAAGAAATCCACATTGTTTGTTTGATTTGAGATAAAGGGGAAGCAGAGTGGCTCCCATTACATATTGTTGAATTATTTAAGGTGGATTTTCTTAAAGTTCTGAGCTAAGTAAGGGAGTAGTATTTAGCATGGAGTTGGGCTTGATTTTGAGGTCTCATGCCCTAGAACTACGTGCCCCTGTAGCTTTTTGATTTACCCTAAGTGGGTTAAGCTAGTGATCACTAAAAGTTAAAGGTTCTGCTCAGATGGAAAGAATAGAATAGCTCACCCCAACGTGGGTAAGACGTTGTACTCCATGTAGCTCACATGGTTTATGTCGGTTAGAAGAAACTCCCAAAGTTATATAATCCCGAGTCCCAAGTGTCCCAAAGTTTCTTAAGTTTTCTACAGTCTCAAGTCTTAAAGTTCCTAAAGTATCAAGTTCTTGAGTTTTAAAGAATTTTTACTATCCTTAATCTAAAAGTGTAAGTTTTAAGGTATATTGATTTTGAAGGCTATGACCTTATGATTCCTAACGTTTTCAAGTGCCATGATTATTAAGTTCCCAAGAAGTTTCTTACTTCCATGAGATTATAGCTTATGTCCTGAAAGTTGATATTTTAAGATTTCATCTAACTTACAAGTTGAGAACAAAGAAAGAATATAGATCCAGAATAAAGTGAAATGACTCACGTGATTTCTATTATCTATTTTCTAACCACAACTTATGAGCATTTTATTCAAGCTATGTAAGTCATCTATTATAGCATGCATGTTTTCTATTAAGACTTGTGATACTGATTATTTATTTGCATACACCCCACATGCTCAGTACATTCCCAAAGTAATGATCCATATATACATCTGTGTGCTACATTGTCTTATAATGTAGGTTCGGGTGATCCGTTCCAGCCTCGTCAGTGATCCCCGAGTGCCTTTATCTACATATCCATAGTGGTGAGTCCTCATGGTTCAAGGACCGGTTATATTCAGATATTCAATTTATTTAGTAGTTGTTCATTTCTTTTCAGTTGAGTATGAGTCAGTTGGGGACCTGTCCCAATGGCTCTCTAGTTCTTGAGTAGTAGAGGCTTTGTCAGACTAGTTTTCAGATTGTTAGTATGTCGAGATTTCTAGTATTATGGTTGTTCGGACAAATTATTTTCACAGTATTTCTTATGATTTGATATAATAGTGCCTGTGATTTGTCTATTTCATCTCTAAGCAAGTTATTATGTGAAGTAGCAGGCTCAAAGGGTTAGCTTGGGGCTACTTGTAGCCTTCAGCACCGTGTGATGCTTCGGGACCCATTTTTGGGGCGTTACTCATAGCATGTGGATAAGTTATTTTGTCCAAGTCAAAAAATCTACACGTACAAGATCTTGTTTGAAGATCGACCATGGCAGCATCACCATGACCGGTGATACAGAATTTGTAATCTGCTATTTTATAAGAGAATAACCTATTCCCCAAACTGATGTTCGTAGATATTTTTTTCGATTTCGAGAACAAATCGAGATTTTTTTTCTGGGCACTTGAACTGCACACGCCTTTCGTTAAAAAAATTGCTATACTTCTCGCTTATTTTTTCAAAATAGCCTTGATGGGAAATTCTCTTTCATCCCCAAACAATGAATTCACCGATTCAGCTATGTTTGATGTCATAATATTGTACCTATAGAAAAGAATCACTTAGTACGACATCATACTAAACTTGTAAATTAAACAAGACATTAAATTCATAAGAATGTACCTATTTGCTGAACAAAATATCCAGCTTCATCTCTCGAAACTGACACATGCAAGAAATTCTGCTACCTTGGGATTTACATCCGCTATTTGATTGAAATGATCTAAAAACTCCTATCTACTATATGTTTTAGCTTCTCTATAAAAAAGGGTGATGACCCTTTCATTGTGATAGTTGTTTCGAATGTTCTCTCCAAGATATTTGATGAAACAACCAAAGTAAGATGAAGTGAAGAAAAGTGAACCAATCTTTGGAATACTTGGATGCCTATCCGATACAAAACACAACTCTTTAGTATCTTCGATGCAGCGTCACAGTTGTTAAAAAAAATCCATAAGAGGCATCACATTCCTTGTCCGTTACATAAAAAGTGACAAAAAAGATGTGATTCTACTCATCCTGCGCCACCGCCGCTAGCAGAACTCCATCATACTACCATCATAGCCCAGTAATACAAAAAATACGGAAGTAAGATATATGTTAGAGTTATTAGAATTTACCTATAAATTATTAAATTAATTATGCGAAGACCATTTAAAAATAGAGAAGCTTTTAGAAAAATTAAAGAATCTTTAATTAGTAATTATTCAGAATATATAAGTCTAAATAAAATAAAAGAAAACCCACAAAGATTAGCTTACTTAATTACATTAATATCTAGTATTGAATCAAAATTAATAATCCATTTAAAATCTAGAAGAATGAAACACATACCACCTAATTATGATAAAATTAGATTTAGATATCCACCAAGATATTATAAATATAATTTAAAATGAATAAAGTACAACAATACAAAGAATTAAAATAAATTATTTTTGAAAAACGTAAAGAATTAAAAATAAGAATAAAAAGACTACATTATAATATATTTACCGGAGTTAGTAAAAACTCAAAAGATACACAAAAAGATGAAATATCAAAATTAGAATCACAAATAGATAGTTTAGAATATATATATCAACATGAACTATTCACAATAAAATGAACAAAGAAAAATTTATAATAGATGAAAAAATATATGAAAACCACGAAGGATAAAAAATAAAAATAGTATTTTCTAATCTAGGAAGAAGATATAAGAAAATAGGTGAACATTTATATCTAATGTTAGAAAAAGAAGAATTAAAATTAGAAGATAAATTGACAGCAATGGTAAGAATAGAAAGAGAAAATGAAGAGATAGATAGAAAAAAGAAAATAGAAAAAATAAAACAACAAATTACGGAAGAAATACGAAAAATAGAAGAAACTAAAAGTAGTAGGATTGCTGAATTAGAAAAAGAACTGCAAATGTTAAAAGAGCTGTATGAACAAAGACAAAAAGAAAAAGATAGAGAACAAAAATTACTGAACGAGATAAATCAATTTAAGGAAAAATTAGAAATAAAAAATAAAGAATTAGAAATAAATAATATAGATGTTGAAGAGACAGAGACAGATAATTATGATTCCGAAGATAGTGAAACATATATAGAAATATTAACAAATACAAAAAATTTAGAAATCAATGGAAAACAAAAAGAAATTAATGAGGAAAACTTAGAAAGTACCCACATAGAAATAAATACTCTTGATAAAAAAGAAGATAAAAATATAATACCTAAATCAACAGAAATAAGAAAACCTATGTATTATAAGAATAAGTTTAAAAAATATAATGAAGATGACAAATGGATACCAAAACAAATAATTAATAAAAATTATAACTTTTTAGACCTAGACTGTGTAATAGATACAGAAAAACAATACAATTATGGATAGAATATATGACAAAACAATTATTAGATAATAATATAAATATAACAGATGCACCAGAATATATAGAAAAAACACTAATAGGATCAGTAAAACTATGATTTTCAAATTTAACTGAAAATAGCAAAAAAGTATTAAGAACTAATAAACCTATAGAAGGAACATCATCAACAACAACTAAACTAACCTCTATAGAATTATTAAAAAAATATGAAACAGCTATAAAAGATGAATTTGGTAGTACGACAACAATAGAAGAAGAACAAGATGAAGAAAAAGATACAAATAGGAATTTAATGTTAAAATTAGCAATATGTAATATGTGTTATATAGATGAATATACTTGTGCATTTAAAGAATATTATTATAAAGGAGCATATAGTATAGAAGAAAGTAAAGGGATAAGAAAATTATATTTTAATAAATTACCCGAGCCATTTAGGTCAAAAATAATAAAAAGTTGGGAAGAAGCAAAAATAGTAGATACGTTAGGAGCAAGAATAAAATTTTTACAACAATGGTATAGAAACTTATGTGAAAAATATAGAGAAGAATTAAAAATAGAAAAAACATTAATAAGGAATGTAGCATGTTGCAAAAATAAAATAGCACCCCAATTTGGATGTGAAGAAAGATATTATAAGAAATGAAAAAGACATAAGAAATATAAGAAATATAAAAAATCAAAATATAAATATAAGAAACCAAGAAAAAGATATTATGTAAAAAATTATAAATACAAAAGACCATATAGAAAGAAGAAATCTATAAAAGAATGTACTTGTTATAATTGTGGAGCTAGAGATTGTAAATTACCTAAAAATTCAAAAAATAAACAAATATCAAAAATAAAAATAGATAATACAGAATATATGCAGATAGATTATATAGATTATGAATTAGAAAGTGAGGATAGTATATATGAAATTTCAGAAAACGAAACAGATAATGAAATAGATAGTGAAATAGATGAATCAAATGACTGAAGAAGATATAAAAATAATAACAAAGGAAGAATATTTAAATGATGAAGGAACAGAACAAAAAATAATATTTGACAGTAACATATTTGATGAAATAAAAGGAAAAGAATTAGATTTAAGTGTAGAGAAAATATTTAAAATACCAACAATAAAAAATATTTTTACTAGGAAAAAGGACGAATATTATGTAGTATGCCAAAAAGAACATGTAATAGACTGCAGATATGCAAAAGGCAAAGCTAGTATACCACTAGTAACAAAAAGAATAATTAATAAAGAGATAAATGATATAAAAAGTAAAGGAGATCCAATGAAATATGTACACCTTGGAGGTACAGAGATATTAATAAAAGCATGTTTTAGAGAAGGAATAGATACACCAATAGAATTATATTTAGCAGATGATAGAATTATAAAACCTATAGAAAAAAGCATAATAACTGCCGTAAAAGGAAATCTAATATACGAAAAATTTAAATTTATAATAAGTGCAAATTATTCAGTAGCGGTAACAGATAGAAACATAGATAAATCACTTGTATTATATTGGAAAATATTAGGAATAGAATTAACCCCAGGAAGTAAAATATTTACAGCAAGATGCAAAAATCTATATGTATTAACAACAAAACATAAAATAACAGGAAAAAATAAGATTAACAAAATACGAATAGAAAGTCCATTCGAACAAATTGTAAAAACAATAGATTATAATGATTATAGCTAGATGTATTTCTGGAATAATGTTATCTTCTCCATTAATTGTAGGGGGGTGCGGATATCTAATGTATGAAATAGATTTATTAGGTATCTAGTGAATCTATTTTTCTTTGTGCGTGGATATTCTTTTAATGATTTACTTTTTGCGTAAGATATATTCATTAATTTGTTTGGTTTATTATTTTATCCTGTAGTAATTGCAGAGTTACAAATTTCTGTATATTAATTTATCCTAACTGTACTGTAATGTATATCTAATTCTAGATTTTCAATGTTATTTATTATCTTGTATTGTTCTTCTCGTAGTGAGTTTTTTAAATTATATAAACTATCACATGTACTTTTATCTAAATTTTCTAAGGTTTTTTCTATCCATATTAATTTTTCTTTTAGATTTTCCATTATTTTTCTAATTCGGTTTCGATAATTTATTTCATTATTTAGATTATGTTGATTTTCTCTAGTTTTTCTAATATATTCTAACATCTCTTAATCTGTATAATATCCTTCTGAGTAAATTTCTTCGTATAACTGTTCTAGTAAATAATAGACTAAAATTTGGTAAAACCCGGTCAAAAGACATAAAAATAAAAATCTTCAATATATACTATATATACCCACCTATATACATTTTAAATACGTTAAACAATATATATAAACCATATATATAGTATATACTACATTAGAATTTAAAAAAATATATACACGTATACACAATTACACATGTAATCGTGTATATGACTATACGTTAGTTAAATATATATATTACTCTAAATAAAACATATTCTACAAGATATAGACGACAATATAATGATATATATAATAATATATAAAACATATACACATGTATACATTAAATATATACATCTATAGAAAATATACACACATATATACACACCATTCAATATATACGTACTACTTTAAATAAAATATACTACAATATATATGTACACAAAATATATATATATAGTTATACACTAATTTATAAAATATATACACATGTATACGTTAAATATATACGTCTATAGAAGATATATACACATATATACGTACCATTCAATATATATGTACTACTTTAAATAAAATATACTACAATATATATATACACACACTAAATATATAGTTATACACTAATTTATAAAACATATACACATGTATACGTTAAATATATACGTCTGTAGAAGATATATACACATAAATGTACGTTTCAATATATATGTACTACTTTAAATAAAATATACTACAATATATATATAAACAAACTATATATATAGTTATACACTAATTTATAAAACATATACACATGTATACATTAAATATATACGTTTATAAAAGATATATACACATATCACTGACTGAACGACGAGGAGAAAGAAGAGCATTATTATTAGAAAAAGATGCCCTAGAACATATACATACCATTCAATATATATGTACTGCTTTAAATAAATTATACTACAATATATATACACACACGCTATATAGATAGTTATACACTAATTTATAAAACATATACACATGTATACATTAAATATATATGTCTATAGAAGATATATACATATATATACGTACCATTAAATAAAGACGTACTACTTAAAACAAAATATACAACAATATATATATATATATACACACACTATATATAAAGTTATACACTAATTTATAAAATGTATACACATGTATTCGTTAAATATATGCGTCTATAGAAGATATATACACATATATACGGACCATTCAATATATATGTACTACTTCAAATAAAATATACTACAATATATATAAATACACACACTATATGTAGAGTTATACACTAATTTATAAAACATATACACATGTATACGTTAAATATATATGTCTATAGAAGATATATACACATATAAACGTACCATTCAATATATAAGTACTACTTCAAATAAAATATACTACAATATATACATATAGACACTACATATATAGTTAAACACTAATTTAAAAAACATATACACATGTATACATTAAATATATACGTATATAGAAGAAATATAAAAATATATACGTACCATTCAATATATACGTACTACTTTAAATAAAATATACTACAATATATATGTACACAAAATATATATATATAGTTATACACTAATTTATAAAACATATACACATGTATATGTTAAATATATACGTCTATAGAAGATATATACACATATATACATACTACTTTAAATAAAATATACTACAATATATATACACACACACTATATATATAGTTATACACTAATTTATAAAACATATACACATGTATATATTAAATATATACGTCTATAAAAGATATATACACGTACTACTTTAAATAAAATACACTACAATATATATACACACATACTATATATATAGTTATATACTAATTTATAAAACATATACACATGTATACGTTAAATATATACGTATATAGAGGATATATACACATGTGTACGTACCATTCAATATATACATACTACTTTAAATAAAATATATTACAATATAAATATACACAAACTACATACATAGTTATACATTAATTTTAAAATATATACACATGCATACGTTAAATATATACGCCTATAGAAGATATATACACATATATACGTACCATTCAATATATATGTACTGCTTTAAATAAAATATACTGCAATATATATATACACACACAAAATATATAGTTATACACTAATTTATAACACTTATACATATGTATACGTTAAATATATACGTCAATAGAAGATATAAACACATATATACATACCATTCAATATATACGTACTACTTTAAATAAAATATACTACAATATATATACTACAATAAATACATACACTATATATATAGTTATATACTAATTTATAAAACATATACACACGTATACATTAAATATATACGTCAATAGAAGATATATACACATATATACGTACCATTCAATATTTATGTACTACTTTAAATAAAATATACTGCAATATATATATACTACAATATATACACACAGTATATATATAGTTATACACTAATTTAGAAAACATATACTCATGTATACGTTAAATATATACGTCTATAGAAGATAGATACACATATATACGTACCATTCAATATATATGTACTACTTTAAATAAAATATACTACAATATATACACACACTATATATATAGTTAAATACTAATTTATAAACTTATACACATGTATACGTTAAATCTATACGTCTGTAAAAGATATATACACATATGTACGTACCATTCAATATATACGTACTTCTTTAAATAAAATATACTACAATATATACATACAGACACTATATATATAGTTAAACACTAATTTATAAAACATATACACATGTATACGTTAAATATATACTTATATAGAAGATATATACAAATATATACGTACCATTCAATATATACGTACTACTTTAAATAAAACATACTACAATATATATATACACACACACTATATATAGTTATACACTAATTTATAAAACATATACACATGTATACGTTAAATATATACGTCTATAGAAGATATATACACATATATACGTATTACTTTAAATAAAATATACTACAATATATATACACATACTATATGTACAGTTATATACTAATTTAGAAAACATATACACATGTATACGTTAAATATATACGTCTATAGAAGATATATACACATGTATACATATCATTCAATATATACGTACTACTTTAATTAAAATATAGAACAATATATATATACACACACTCTATACATAGTTATACATTAATTTATAAAATATATACACATGTATACGTTAAATATAAACTTCTATATAAGATATATACATATATATACGTACTATTTAATATATATGTACTACTTTAAATAAAATATACTACTATATATCTTTACACTCTCTATATATATAGTTATACACTAATTTATAAAACCTATACACATGTATACATTAAATATATACGTCAACAGAAGATATAAACACATATATACGTACCATTCAATATATACGTACTACTTTAAATAAAATATACTACAATATATATACTACAATATATACATACACTAATATATAGTTATATACTAATTTATAAACATATACACATGTATACATTAAATATATGTGTCAATAGAAGATATATACACATATAAACGTACCATTCAATATATATGTACTACTTTAAATAAAATATACTATAATATATATTTACTTCAATATATACACAGACTATATATATAGTTATACACTAATATTGAAAACATATACTAATGTATACGTTAAATATATACGTCTATAGAAGATATATACACATATATACGTACTATTCAATATATACGTACTACTTTAAATAAAATATACTACAATATATATGCTACAATATATACACACACTATATATATAGTTATATTCTAATTTATAAACGTAGACACATGAATACGTTAAATATATACGTCTGTAAAAGATATATACACATATGTATGTATCATTCAATATATACGTACTACTTTAAATAAAATATACTACAACATATATATATACGGACACTATATATATTGTTAAACACTAATTTATAAAACATATTCACATGTATACGTTAAATATATACATATATAGAAGATATATACAAATATATATGTACCATTCAATATATATGTACTACTTTAAATAAAATATACTACAATATATATATACACACACTATATATATGGTTATACACTAATTTATAAAACATATACACATGTATACGTTAAATATATACGTCTATAGAAGATATGTACACATATATACGTACTACTTTAAATAAAATATACTACAATATATATATACACACGCACACTATATATAGTTAGTTATACACTAATTTATAAAATATATAATCATTTATACGTTAAATATATATGTCTATAGTTGTAATACCCCGTATGTTTCTAAGCTAGGAGACGAACCATTTTTCCTACGTATGAAACCTCTTATCCTGTGAGTAGCATTTTAGTGCATGACTTACAATGAGTATCCTAGCGATAAGATAGCTTATGATACATTAAGCATGTTCATATGAGTCACTTAAGGTAATACAAGCTAAGAGTTTTTGAATCCATCAAGTTTTAGTGTTCGATTTTGTAAAGGTCATCTTTGAATGAGTATAACTCAATGCTAATGTGGTATTTTGGCTGATTTAGAACTACCAAATTGTAGAGAATCAAATTATCTTTCCAACAATACCAATTTCGCCTTAATCCAATACCAGAGCGAAAAGTTATGCTCTTTTTCGTGAGTGACAGTAAGGATAGGCGATTGGTTAGGCGCCGCCCAACCTAGCTTAGGCAATCACTTGGGCGCCACCTAAGTCAGTTCCAGGTGCCAAAAATGCCCCATTTTGAGTTATTTTTAGGGTAATTAAGTCTTTTAACACTCCTTACACGTCCCTAAACTTAACCCTACGAAATATATAGCTTCGAAACACATTACAACCCTATTAACATCTCAAAGCTCATCATCCAAGAGCACCATAGGAGAAAAACAACCAGGGTTGCACAATAAAGCTTGAAGATCAAATTTCAAGGAAATTCCTCCGTCAATCATCAAGAACCTCCCTTCCAAGGTATGCGTAGTGTTCATCTATGGATTCAATTCGTTCATAAAGCTCAAGAATCATGCTTTTAAATGTTGTTTTGTAAACTTTTTGTGGTGATATGAATATGTACATGTTGATGATGGATGTTTAAGTTTCAAGATGATATCTAAGGATGTTTTCATGAAATACATGTGGTTTTTGGTTGAAAATCATGAACTTTGGGTGGTTTAATATAATGCAAGTATAAAATCCACCTATGCCTTAAAGAATGCATGCAAGGTGTTTGATAAAATGCCTAGGATGCTAGAAATTCCTATTTGCATGATTCCATGATATTCACATGACAAGTCCATGTTAGCTATACACTTCAGAATTTCCATGCTAATTATGTATTCTTATGGTAGTGGCATGAAGCATGTATGATAATGGAGATATAAATTATGTACACAAAATATATTCATTCTTCCCCTACCATGTTTGAGATGTTGAATAAATACATGAAGTATAATAGCCCCAAATCATTACAACATGAACTAAACATTACATGTTGCCGTTCCCTTATGCTTGAATGGTTTCCATGCGATTGCTATGAATAGTATATGTTGTCGGAATGCCCATGATATTAGAATATGAGATTTATGACTTGATTATAAGCATTCCTATTCATGATAGATATTATGATGACCATGTACTTCATGAAATCCCCCACTCATGTATTATGGATTTTTATTGATGGTCGTGTACTCAAGAAATTCAAGTTGTGTCAATTTCCTTCCATCGAGTCCTAGGGGTACTTGTACCCGAAAAATATAGCTATGTGCCTAGAGCCATGTCATGTTTTCACGATACTCTCAGTCAAGCCATGATCTATAGAATTCAGTCAGTCATGTGACTCAGGAAAGGTCAGAAATCTCAGTAATCTCAGTAGTTCAGTAATCTCAGTAATCTCAGTACTCAATAACCTCAGCAACCTCAGTATTCATAGTAAATCTCAGTAACTTCAGTACTCTCAACTATTCCTCAAAACTCAGTACATTCTATCAGTCATCTGAATCCAGTAAACTTAGTTTAGCTCTGCTAAACAATACCACTAGTATCAGTCCAGTTAATCAGTATCAGTTCAGCTAATCAGTTTAGTTCAGTTATTCAGTTCAGCTTAGTTATTCAGTTCAGTGTCCTTCAGATGGGAGTAGAAGTTAGCACCGAATGAACCCAAGGATGGGAACTCACCCGCCAATTCAGGGTGTGATTCTTAGTAGTCATCCTTGTGTTCCAGAACTACGTAGCCAGCATAGGTTGAGACATCTTAACCTGTCAGATTAGGGTTGATGAGGTGGCTTAACCCGTCAGTTTAGGGTTTCCACCGTTCTCATTGAGTACCTGCCAGTATAGGGTTCTCACAATTGTTATTACCAGTGGCGCGGTATTGACACCCCTCCAGTCGGGGCAGAGATTGGACCCCAGCTTAGCTATTATAGCGTATTTAGGGCATGTTGGTTAGATAACTACTTCCCACAGTTTCAGTTACAGATTTCAGGACTGTCAGCTATAGCTACCCAGTCTTAGTAAAGAACTCAGATAGATCTTCAGATTTCAGTATATCAGGGCTGTCAGATATAGTCAACTCAGAAATAGAATGGAACTCAGCTAGTTTCCTTCATATTTATGGACTGTGAGATATAGTCACTTATGTTATCAATCACAACAGTTATCAGAACTCATGATATCAGTACTCATCTTCAGGACTGTCAGATACAGTCAATCAGACCAGTTCTTCATAATTCGAACTATCAGAAACAATCATTCATTTATCAGTAATGCAATATCAGTCTCTTAGTATTCAGTAATACAGTATCAGATCCATCACTTATTAGTGATTTACATATCAATATCAGTAAACTCAGTTTTTCAGAATCTCATTATCAGTACACTCATGTTGTCAGTATTCAGACTCAGTAGTCCGTATCTCCACAAGTTCAATTACGTATGAATATATGTACTCTCACGTTCATATCAATCAGTATTGTCTACGCATATAACCCTTTTCATTTAGCCTACCTCACTCGTATACTCAGTACATTCAGACATACTGACGCATTTGCGCTATGGTGCTTTCTCTTATGTTACACCATAGGTTCAGAGGCATGAGCTCCAAATCAGCAGTAGATTCTAGGATCACTAGTCAGAGTTAGACGTGAGTCCTCATCCTTTGAGGATATGATGATTTCATTTTTATTTTAGTTTTCACTTTATTTCAGTAGTTGGAGTTAGTTGGGGACATGTCCCATCAACTCCTTATTCAGTTCAGTTAGAGGCTTTCAGACTAGATATCAGATTAGATGTTTAGACTTTAGTATTTATGTTCCTTTTTGGTATTGTTATACCATATTTTTCAAATATGTATTAGTATTGAACCTTATCGCCTTACAGTTTATGTTTCCGCATATTTTATGAGATATTATGCAGTTTACAGGTACAAATATCAGTCATGGGTTAGCTTGTGGTCCTTCGGGGTCATGAGCATCGTGTGGCATTTCGGTTCAGAAAATTGGGGCGTTACAATAGAAGATATATACACATATATACGTACCATTTATACGTACTACTTTAAATAAAATATACTATAATATATATACACACATACTATATGTATAGTTATATACTAATTTATAAAATATATACACATGTATACGTTAAATATATACATCTATCGAAGATATATACACATGTATATGTATCATTCAATATATACGTACTACTTTAAATAAAATATACTACAATATATATATACACACACTATATACATAGTTATATATTAATTTATAAAATATATACACATGTATACGTTAAATATATACGTCTATAGAAGATATATACACATATATACGTACCATTTAATATATATGTACTACTTTAAATAAACTATACTACAATATATCTATACACTCTCTCTATATATAGTTATACACTAATTTATAAAACTTATATACATGTATACGTTAAATATATACGTCAATATAAGATATAAACACATATATACGTACCATTCAATATATACGTACTACTTTAAATAAAATACACTACAATATCTACATACACTATATATATAGTTGTATACTAATTTATAAAATATATACACATGTATACGTTAAATATATACCACTTTAGAAAATATACACACTTATATACGTACCATTCAATATATACGTACTACTTTAAATAAAATATACTACAATATATACACACACTAAATTTATAGTTATATACTATTTTATAATACATATACATATGTATACGTTAAATATATACGTCTATTGAAGATATATACACATATATATGTACCATTCAATATATATGTACTACTTTAAATAAAATATACTGCAATATATATATACACACACTATATATATATAGTTATACACTAATTTATAAAACATATACACATGTATACGTTAAATATATACGTCTATAGAAGATATATACACATAAATGTACCATTCAATATATACGTACTACTTTTAATAAAATATACTACAATATATACACACACACACTAAATATAGTTATATACTAATTTATAAAACATATACGCATGTATACGTTAAATATATACTACTTTAGAAAATATACACACATATATATGTACCATTCAATATATACGTACTACTTTAAATAAAATATAATACAATATTTATACTGCAATATATACACACACTAAATATATAGTTATATACTAATTTATAAAACATATACACATGTATACGTTAAAATATTTACTACTTTAGAAAATATACACACATATATATGTACCATTCTATATATATACGTACACATATAAAATATATGTACTTCTTTAAATAAAACATATGCTACTTAATATAATAAATTAATAATACTTTATAGTAAGTTAGTCCGTTTGTTAATTTTTATTTTTTTTAAAAAAACATTAATTGGGCCAGTTTCGAGCTGGTTAACCAATGAGCCTGGACCGTGCTTGGTCCGGGACGGGTTAATCGGGCCTAAAATAAAAAATAAACCGGCATGGTACCTTACAGCCCGTGGGCTGATCGGGCCGGGTCAAATCGGGCAGGGTTGATTAGGTGGGCCGGGTCAGCCCGGCACGTTTGACACTCTTATCTCTCTCTATATCCCTCACTCAATTTTAACTTTATGTGTTGTGAATTTATTTATTTTACATTAAATTTACCACTAAATTAAGGTGACACATCTTACTAACACGACTCTCATTGTTTGTAGTTTATTATTATTTTGATTTAAACGTAAATATTTTCTTTATTGGATTAACTACAAAGCAAAGGTGTACACCAGAGTCTGTAATCCGAGGAAGACGAAGAATACACAAATTATGATACTTTTCGCATATTATTTGCATGTTGCAAAAGGTGAGTCTCACATCTCTTGTATATTTCATTATTTGTATGATATGTACACTAGGTGAAAATGGTTTTTATGACATCACTTAATTGATATCAGATTAATAAAGTTATTCGACCTCTGTTTATCACGTAATTACCCACATAGTATATTAATTCGGTCGGGATCCACATTTATGGACCTCAAAAGGTGCTTAATGTGAATCCTTATTCAAATTTCTAGTGACACAAACTAATTCAACGATTCGTATTTAGCCTAAAATGGTGCCTTAACACACCTTAATTCGTTAGGTGACAACTCTTCTCTTTTAACCATCCTAAAAAGAGTTATCACATCAAATTTCACTTTTTCAAATTTTGTCATTTCAGTTATTTCTCAAGATGAATGAGTGAATTTGTTGAATTTCAAGTATTTAATTTCACCAATAAGATACGGAGACTTACTTCACATTTAGAATGGATTTCGAAGATAAAAATTCTTTATCGATAAATCCATAAATCGACCTAGATAAATTCATGAACTCAATTGGATTCTCTCGAATAAAAACAAGACAAAGTAAAGAGTTCTTTATTTTTCTTGATATTCTTGGCACTTCTGAGCCCTTTCTTTACTTTAGATAATCATTTACTTTAGATAAAGAGATAAAGGAAATTGATTGTAAAAGCTGTACATATCTATGTAATATAGAAAAAAAAATGAGAGAAAGAAAGATTCTTTCTCGCAAAAAAAATAAGGCACGATGGTATGGCGACTCTATTGGGGAGATTACAAAAATGGTTAAAAAGCTAGAGTTTTGGAGGTAGCGTGCTTTGAGTGTAGAAGAAAAGGTGCAAGAGATTCGTGAGGAGTTTTACCAACAAAGTAAAGAGTATCTTGGCATCGAAAGTGTGACCAGTCCCCATCATTTTGACAAAGCTCTAGAGGCCTACAAGAATGAAGGCAAAGAAAAATACATTTTTAGAATTTAATTTAGTTTTCTTTATGGTTTCCTTGTATTTTCAATTTATGAGACAATTTGATTTGATGATTTTTTAATATTTTAGGATTTATTTTTATGAGCAAATGACATCATTTTATGACATATATATCTGTCAAACTATGATAGGCGTACCTCTAACTTCAAAGAGGCTCCCAGAATAGGAAACATCAATAATGTGCTTATTGCGTGTTGTCTTTATCACTCTCTTATACCAAAACATACTAATTTTAAATTTTGTTGCTTTTATAGTTGTTTTTCCTTTTCATAAAAGTTGATTTGTGCACTTTGGCCTATCACACACAATTAAAAGGAGCTTATTCTCCTCTTCCTACAAGTTTAAGTCATAAAGGTAAAGAAAAATAAGGAGATTATCCAAATGCTACAAAAAAGTGGTGATAGTACAGAAGGAGAAAGTGTCATTGGACCGAACGAAATTTCCTAAGAATAGAACAACGAATCCTGGAGCTAAAAGAAGAGTTAGGGCAGGTGCACAACTTGGCCAAACTTCCACTTACACTAAACACTCCTCCCGAACCACGGGTACATTCATACTATCAAGAAATCCCAAACTCCTATTCCAAGTCATCAAATGTCACCTTCTCAACCCCAAAATTTTCAAAACATCCAAAATCCTCCAAATTCTACTCAAAATATCCAGAATCCTCCAAATCCCACGTATGTTCCTACCCAGCACTTCCAAAATCCTAAATACTCAAATCCCATACCTTCACAAAATCCTCCAAACCCTACATATACCCATCAAAATGTCCAATTTGTGGTTGAGAGCTAAAGCATATAGAGGGAAGTAAGGGAATAGGGGGCTCAATTATGAGAAATTTTGTATTCACCCTAATATAGAGTTGTCGACGGGGTACAAACCTTGAAAATTTGAATTGTATGAAGAGAAAAGAGATGCCAAGGCGCATCTACGCATGTATTATGACAATTTGGAAAAAGTCGAGAAGAATTAGAAATTAAGGATAAAAATGTTCATGAGATTCTCATCGGGGAGGATTTAACGTGGTATATTGAATAGGATGAAAAGAATTGGGATGGCTGGATCGTATGATGTTTGAATTCATGGAGTGTTTTGGGTTCAATATTGATAATGTGGTGTTATGTGCATACTCTAAGGAGGAAGTCAAATAAGTTATTCGGGGATTATGCTATAAAGTGGAGGTATGAGGTTGTAAGAGCTCGGCCCCCAATAGAAGAATCTCAAATGAAAGAATACTTTGTTATCGCATAGGAGATGCAATAACTTGAGAAAATAATGACTATTATGGATAAAATTTTTGTGGAAATCATTAAGGTAGGAGAAATTCTTGATGAGTGTCTTAAGAATGGGAGCATCATCAATCTGGAAGCTTTACAGGATACTAATAAAACCTTATGGTCTGGAAAAATCTCTAAGAACAAGAAAAAGAAAAAAGTGGTTACAGTAATGGTAGTCTAATCTTCAAAGAGTGTTCTAAGTTACCAAAGTATCCCATCCTTCTCCTCAACAAAATTACAAACCCAAAGCCAACTTTGAGAAAAAAAATACACCTCTCTAGCTGAACCCATAGCCTAGTTATATGAAAAACTCAAAGAAGCGGGATACATCACGCCTATTACTATCATACCTATTAATACTAAGACTGAGCATTACAACCCTGATCAAGTTTGTTCCTACAACTCTGGGATGAAAGGACATCCTATAGAGGCACCTTGAAGAACAAAATTTAAAATTGATTGATACTAAGGCCATTTAGTTGAAAGATCCATTATCACACATCACAAATAATCCATGTTCAGATCATCAGGTGAATATGCTTGATGTTGATAAAAATGTGGACCTAGAAAATTCCACATGGTTCATTGAGAAGGGAAATAGTAATCCCATTAGTGTACAAGGACATTCACTATTTAAAGTTAAAGTATCCGCTCCTAAACCCCTTTCATAGTCGTAAGAGCCTTCCCAGCCATTTATGATCCATATGCAGTCCCATGGAACTATGAGCAGAATACCCCAGGAAAAGTAAAGGCGATCGAAGTAGATGTCACACAAGAGGTTACTTGATCGGAAAGAGTATATACACCTGAAAATCTATTCCAAGGGAGTTCTAGCAAAGGTAAACAACCCATTATAGAAATGGAGGAAAATGACATTTAGAAGAAGGTACATGCCAAAGAATACTTTGTAGTGGATCAATTGACTAAGACCCTAGCCCAAATATCTATCTTGACATTGTTGTAGACTTCTAAGTACCACAAAAAGTCCATAATAAAATTCTTAAGTGAAGCTTATGTGTCAGCTACCACAACAGGTAGAGAAATGGTTCACATGGTTGGGCAGATATTTGAAGCATACAAGATATCCTTTTATGAGAATGAGTTGTCACCTGAAGAAAGATCACACATAATGCTTTGCGTGTTACAATGCAATATAAAGAGAGAGTGATATCTCGAGTGTTGATTGATCCAGGTTTGGGATTAAATATCTATCTTTTGGGGTACCTTGATAAGGTTAAAAGTCGATTTAACTAAGATGCAAACTTGGAAAATAAATGTGAAAGCATTTCATGGCTCTCTGAGAGACACCATTAGAGAGATTACATTGAACATGGTGATTGGTCCTGTAACTTTTCCCATAATGTTCCAGGTGATGGACATTCCTGCTTTATACAACCCGTTACTCAGATGGTCATGGATTCACATGGATGGTG
Source organism: Capsicum annuum (assembly GCF_002878395.1). Lineage (NCBI taxonomy): Eukaryota > Viridiplantae > Streptophyta > Magnoliopsida > Solanales > Solanaceae > Capsicum > Capsicum annuum. The sequence continues at coordinate 186,659 of NW_025820303.1, forward strand.
CAGTCCCCTCCACACTATACTAATGTCTCAAGTTTGAGTATGATCATCAAAAGATGGTGATGCATGGCGAAGAAGGATATCCCATATATGGATTTGAGGGAAAGAAGAGTGTCGATGGGAAAATATTTCATACTTTAGAGTTGGTTGGAAATATTGAAGGAGAGTCGCAGTGGAAGAGTAAGGGTGAGAGATTATTGCTCAAGTTTGGTATAATCCAAGTAAAATTCTAGGAGAAAAATTGCAAGGGATAACCGAGCCTATACATCTATAGTACAAGAAGACCATATTTGGTTGGGGTTATGAGTACACTACACTAGAATACCTCAACTGGAGGCCACATAAGGATGGTTGTTATTATTATTTACCAGATCCCCTGTCCTCACTGTATCAAACTTTTTGCTCTGTTGGGTTTCTTGACAATAGTGTAGATGAGGTATTGGAAAGTTGAGGTTCTTATTTTTGACTGAGGAAGATGATATTAACATCATCATCAATGAGGAAAAAGAAGCCCCTAGTCAAAGCAGTGGACGGAGGACTACACAACAACTGGACCGTCACTCTATCCAAGCATCATCGGGCACTTGGGTAGATTTGGTATATTCTTTATGTTTTTATGATTTTTAAATAAATTGACTCAATATTTTGAGCTAGTTTGCATTTTTCTAATTTTTGTTCCCTTTTGATTTAGTGTCATGTTTTGATAAATTTAGCACTATTTGAATTAATAAATACTTTCTAATTGGTTTATTAATATACTCTACTTTTGTTTCTTTCAGGAAAATTACTTTTAAAAATGTTTAATTTGAGATTGTGACAAATAACTAGACTGTACAACATAATATAAGAGAATTAGAAGTGGAAGAAGATGAGGTCCCCGAGGAATTTATTAGTAAGGTTAAAGATTTTGAAGATAAACCCAAGGCAAACCTAGTAGAAATGAAAGTATTAAACATAGAGGATTCTAAAGTAGTAAAATAAACCCGTATCAACGTCCATTTGACTAAGGATGAGAAAGAGAAATGTGTTCGATTTTTGAAAAAGCACCCAGATGTCTTTGCTTGGTCTTATGCTGACATGAAAGTTATCAATATTGTCCCTCTATTAAGGAAAAACTTAGAAAATACAAGTCAATCTAACTTTGAAAATCAAAGAGGAGATCTCAAAGCAAATTGAGACTGGTATCCTAAAAGTAATAAAATTCCAACCTGGTTAATCAATGATGTGTCAGTCCCTAAAAAAATGGAAAGGTTAGAGTTTTCATGGATTATAGGGACCTCAATAAGGCCAGTCCTAAAGATGACTTCCCACTCCCCAATATCTATATTTTGATTGATCATGAAACATGGTCATTTGTGTGCTTTGCTGGTTATTATCAGATTAAGATACACGAGAAGGATACTTTGAATATTGCTTTCATCACTCTATAGTGGGGTTACTTCTATAAGCGTATGCCATTCAGGTTGAAAAATGTTGGAACTAAATACATGAACGCTATGATCCCTCTATTTCATAACATGATACACAAGGAAATTTAGGTCTATAAGGACGATGTTATAATCAAGTCAAAGGAGGATACAAACCATTTGCGATCTTGAGATGTTCTTTAACAGACTGAGAAAGTATAATCTAAAGTTGAACGCGATAAAGTGTATCTTTGGGGTTCCCATAGAAAATTTGTGGGATTCATTATCATCCGTAGAGGTATAGAACTTGATTTAGCCAAGATCAAAGCTATTCAGGATCTTCTGCCTCGAAAAAGCAAAAATAACATCATAGCTTTTTAGGTCTCCTTAACTACATCAGCCATTTTATAGTCCAGTCCATGGTTATTTGTGAGCTAATTTTCAAGCTATTAAGGAAAAATGTTGTAATAGAATAGACAATAGAGAGTCAGTTGGCATTTCAAAGAATCAGACATTATCTGTCGAACCCTCTTATTTTGGTTCCTCCCAAACCTGATAGGTCGTTGCTATTATATTTGTCTATAATGGATAATGCTTTTGGTTGTATCCTGGGGTAACATGATAAAACAAGTAAGAAAGAATAGGTAATCTATTACATGATCAAGGATTTTACATCGTATGAGGCCTGATACTCTTTATTGAAGCGCACATATTATGCTTTAACATGGGTAGCTCAGAAATTGAGGCACTATCTCTTAGCACATGCTACTTATCAGATCTCCAAAATGGATCCATTTAAGTACATATTTCAGAAATCGATGCCTACTAGAAAGCTAGTTACATAGAAAATACTATTGAGCTACTTTGATATAGTCTATGTCACACAAAAGGCTGTAGAAACACAAGCATTAACAGATAATTTGGCAAAAACTCCAGTGGACAAAGAGTATCAACCATTTAAGACTTACTTTCTTGATGAAGTGGTGGCATTCGTGAGGTATAATATCTCTAAAGAATATGATGGTTGGAGATTATTCTTTGATGGAGCCACAATTTCAAAGGAGTAGGTATTGGTTTTATTTTGATCTTGGATACTGGTCAATATTATCCTGTGTCAACCAATCTCAAAATTCCTTGCACCAACAACATGGCTGAATATGAATCTTGCATCTTGGGCTTCATTTGGTTATTGATTTAAATATCCAAGAAATATTGGTGAGTGGATATTTAGACTTATTGATCCATTTGGTACAAGGTAAGTGGACACAAAATCAAAGCTCCTACCTTTCTCGAATTGTATATAAGAATTGTGCAAGAGATTTCTCAAAATAAAATTTAAATATGTCCCACGGATCCCAAATGAGTTTGCCGATGTCTTGGCTACTTTATCCTCCATGATTTGGCATCCAAATAAGAATTATATTGATCCTATTCCCATCCATATACAAAATCAGCCAACATATTATTTTCATGTCGAGAAGAACTTGGATAGAAAACCATGGTTTATGGATATACAAGATCTTTAAAGATTGTAGATTATCCTAAAAATGTGACAAGTGTACAAAAATACGCCATTCAGAGATTAGCCAACCAATTCCTTTTAAGTGGCAAAGTCTTATATAGGAGGACTCCTAAATTAGGGTTGTTAAGGTGCATCAAAGACATGTAGGCATCCAAACTGATTGGAGAGGTGCATGCTGAAACGTGTGGCCCACATATGATTGGCTTTATGTTGGAAAAGAAGATACTGAGATTGGGTTACTTTTGGCTGAATATAGAAATCGAATGTATCCATTATGTGCAAAAGTTCATTCAATATCAAACTCATGCTTATATAATTTGAGTTCCTCCCAATGAGTTCCATGTCACTAGCTCACTTTAGCCCTTTACAGCTTGGGGTATGGACGTCAATTCCTATTGAACTGCTCGTGTCTAATGGTATCTGGTTTATTCTTGTTGAAATTGATTACTTCTATAAATGGGTGTAAGCCATTTCTCATAAATTAGTCACAAATAAAGTCGTGGATGACTTTGTTCGAAATTACATTATTTGTTAATTTGGAGTTCCCGAGTCTATCATCACAATCAATGGTGCCAACCTCAACAGTGATTTGATAAAAACAACATATGGAAGTTCAAGATCAAGCATTGGAATTCCACAACATATATGCAACAAATAAATGGAGCGGTAGAAGCCGTGAGCAAAAATATTCAAGAGGATACTGCAGAAGATGATTGAAAATGTCTAACATTGGCATGAGAAGTTACCCCTTGCGCTCATTAGATACCATGTGTTTATTTCTTTATTTTAAATAGCATTTCGTTCATATTTTCCTCCACTTGGAACCTCTTTTTTTTTTTTTTTTCTTTTAAGAATGATTGTGTGGTTGCACAGATGTTTATTCCTAAAACACCCTTGCATTAAATGCCTCATGAATCAGATAATCAGTTGTGCGTTGACAGTCATGAGATTTTCCACTCTTGAGTTGCCCACTTGAGGGAACCGTGCCATGAAATAACTCTTGTTCTTTAGATCATGGGTGCGTATTCTTTTACTAAGGAATATGGGAATCATTCAGTCTAAGATGTCTTGACACCCATGATGCACTGAATGTTAAGTAGTGAAATTTTGATCAAATTCCAAAGGGGTTCATGACCCCAAAAGGACGCGTAATCTTACTTGCTATGTGTTAATTTTATATATATATGTTAATATCTTGCCAACCTTGCTATTTTTTAGTCTTATCCTAGTTATTTCTTACTCTTAGTAATCCTTACTTTTAGAGTTCTTTACTCTTAAAATTCTTGTTATGTTAGGGTATGGGACCAACCATACACTCTTAGTTCCTATTCAAAAACTTCCCTCCAATTTATCCCCGTGGATCAGTTTTGTTTTCTAAACTATTGATTTGCCAATCATCTCTTCGTCCGACTCTTTTTTTATAAGAGATTTTAGTCCCATTTATGATCTTTTTAGGTAATGTATCATTTTAGGACATTCTCTTCCCAATGCTTTCAACACTTACATACTATCATCTGTGCCATGACCCTCGATCATTAATGTTATCATATTTGTGTGGTATTGTAGCTTTCATGAACTCTAAGTCATATAGAGCCCTCATAACTTCAATTCACTCAAGAGTCTAACTCATTACTTTAAGAGAATTAGAATATTCTTTCTAGACTTTCGTGCGTAACTTTTCACTAACTATAAGTCCCTTCTTCTAAGGTTGAGTTGAACGTCAGAAATGGCTAGTCAAGCAATGTTTATTAACCTTATCATTACTGAAGTTGACCATTGGGGTGGGCATTCGATTTGTTCGGTTTGATTGTTGAATATTGGTTTGATTTTTCAATTGCCAGATTGACAAAAATGACAACCATAACCAAACCAAAATTATTTCAGTTTGGTTCGATTTTTACAAATTCGGTTAGGTTATTTCGGTTTTAAAGAATAAAGTAGTGACATTTAAAATTAATGATTTTTCTAGAAAAATAATCTTTTTTTCAAACCTATTTTTCATTTCCAAATATAATTAATTCAACACGCATGAAATAACCATACATATTGACCTCGCTGAGTTGCAGCTGTTGGCATGACGATAGTGGCTGCACTCAACAACGACTGTCGATGGCAGTGACGAATTGAGCAAACGACTGCCGACTGCCGTTAGCGATGTTGAAATTTCAAATGAACTAACGAATTAAGGATAGCTGATCACCGCTAAAACCTTCACATTAATGTTGGGGTATAAAGCAACACAGTATATTAGGATTTAGGGTTACTAAATAATTATAATTTATATATTTATATGTTATATCTAGGGGTGACAATTTCAGCCCATATTTGTAAAAAGAGTTCATTTAACTCATATTTAGTGAATTGGATCACTCATATTTCGAATGGGTAAATATGGACTTCAACTCATTTTAAAAGTTCATACAAATATGGACAAAATGGGTAAAATATGGGTACCCATTTAAACACAGAGATCACCCACCTATGCTTAAAGTTTCAGTTTTTTTTCTTTTCAAGTTTCTTTTCTTCTTCTTTTTTTCTTTCTTTTTTCCTTTAATCTACTTTTTTTCTTTTTCATTTTTTAAATTTTTTTACTTATACCTTATAATTTCTTTTTTTTTTCTTTCTCATTTTTTTTTATCTATTTTTTTTATTTTTTTTTCTTTTTTCTTTGTATTCTTTTTTTTTCGCTTTCCCCTTTCTCATTCTTATTTCATCATTCGTATTCGCTTGAGACCTACATGAGTTAGTAAATATAAGCTTCTAATTATCCCATTTAGCCTATATAATTCATAACATCTCTTATCAATTAAATATAATCCATAGTCTCACTCCTTTATTATTATTTTTTTCTATCTTTTATTTCTCTTTTTTTTTTTGTTTTTTCTTTCTTTTTCCTTTAATTTACTATTTTTTCTTTCCTTTTTCCTTTAATTTACTTTTTTTCTTTTTCATTTTTTCCACTTATTTTTTACTCGTTTCTTGCACTTTTTTCTTTCTTCTTTTTCATCATTTTTTTGTTTTTCAATTTTATTTCTTTGCATTCTTTTTTTTTGTATTTTCGTTTCCCCTTTTTTCATTCTTGGTTCGTCATTTTTGTCATTTTTCTTATTTTTTTATATTCTTTTCCTCATCTATTTTTTGTCATTGCATTTTATATTTTTTTACTTTAAATTTATTTGTATCATACTATATAATTCAAATAAATTTATTATTTGTATTTGAATAGTTTATTTGTCAATATGTGTAATTTATTATTTGTATTTATATACAAATAAGTATATGAATTAAAATCAACACGAGTTGTGGTGCAGTGGATGGGGTTGCTCCACCCTTAACCAAAGGTCGAGGGTACGACCCTGGTTATGAAGAAAACTTTATTGGGAGCGCTGCCACCTTAATGGGCCCTGCAATGCCCGATCCGAATTAGTCGGGGCTCCAATGCAGGCACCGAATACCGGATGAAAATATAAAAAAAAGTTTATGAATTAATTGTATTTTCTTGAGACTAAAATATATATGGCTAAGGATCTACAAAGCCCTCGAATTATAAATGTTGGGCGAATATAAATCAATATATGCTTATGGTATTTTCGTTATCATAAAAAAAAGAAAATAAAAAAAGTAGAAAGAGAGGTAGAAGTTAGAGATAGAAGAGAGAAAAAAGCATAAAGAAAGAATTGAAGAAAAAAAGAAAAAATAATGAAAAAGGAGAAAAGGGAAAAGAAAAAAGATGATGGTGAAAACAAATATACTGAGTGGTTACGATATTTTAGTCAGCATCCATAATTTGTACTCGACTTAACCATGTTCTTCGAAAATAAAAAAAAATAAAACATAAAATACAACCAAAAAATAAAAAAATGAGAAAGAAGTAAAAACAAAAAAATAAAAATTTAAAAAAGGAGACTAAAAAGGAAAAGAAAAAAAAGAAAAAAGAAAGAGAAACAAAGGGCAGAGGGTAGAGATAGAAGAGAGAGAGAAAAAAAAAAGAAAAGACAAAAAAAAAAAAAAAAAAAAACTAGAGGCTACATATAGAAGAGAGACAAAAAAAACTAAAAAAAAAATGAAAAAAAAGTCAAGTTGATATGATATAGAAGTTTTAAGTTTTTGACTTAGGAGTTAAAGTGGGTTGAAACCATTTTTACCCAATCCATATTTGACCAAATCTATATTTACCCATATTTATATGGGCGGATTGCAATCCAAACCATTTTTGCTCGATCCATATTTAACCTATCCAAATCCAATCCAATCCGCTCGTTTTCCACCCCTACTTATATCAAATTATATTATATTTTTAATATATTTACACATATAATAAAATATATATATAAATTATAATATATTAATTATATAATTTTAATTTTTTGGTTTATCCAAATTTTTTTTTTGAAAATCCGAAAACCAAATCGTTTAACCGAAGTTTTAAAATTTGAAATCGAAACCAATCCAAAAAACCTAAAAATCAAAAAACCAAACCAAAATTAATTTTTTTTTTCATTTTTTTGATATTTTCGGTTTAAACCAAAATATGTCGGTGCTAGTTGAGCATGGGAGTTTGGGGTTACGCCTAGACAAAGTTACTCTATTTGAGTCAAGCATCAAAAGTATGGAAAGGAAAGTAGAAAAAGTCAAAGAAATAATGACTAATCTTTGAGGTTCATCTTATATGCCACCACGCTTCCCAAAGCCAATATCTGAAACTAACTTTATTGCTCCCATCTATTCTATGAAGTTTCCTATATTGATGACCTCACTTATGCCTGATTATGATGTACAAGTATCTTTAAGATTGTATTGAATTGCACTGTCAAAAGCACTCAATGGGTTGACAGAGATGGGAAACAAAAAAAAGACAGAAGGATAAGTTTCTAACCATAAAGCAGGATCATCTCAACAGCGTGAGATGAATAAGTTATCCAAATCAGTGGAAGGATATAATTGAGTTTGGGACTTGAATTTTCCATTATATGATGGGTCAAAATTCCTCATTCCCATTTGGAGGTCAACCTCGATAGTTCACTTATAGGGTTAGCATTGATGTGGTACGCAGAGAAGGATACAAATAAATGGGTCTCTAGGATAATTTAGAAAGTAACTTTATTGAGCAGTTCGACAATAGGCTAAAGAGAAAGTTAAATGTCAAAACTCTAATATATGGCAAGGTTGGTTTGGTTGAGCCACAACAAAGAAATAAGGTAAGGATGTGTAACACCCCGAGAGTACACCCTGGGCATCACACGGTGCTTATAGTTTCGAGGGACCACAAGCTAACCCATGAGCTGGTACCTACTGTGAGCACTGACTAATAACACAATAAATGCGGAAGAACAACTAACTAGACATAAGGTTTTATCAAATGAATCAGTACTGAAACATGAATCTGAAGAAAATAACTATTTGAATCTGATAAAATACTAATAAACTGAATAACTAACTGACATGTCTAAAAGCCTTTAAACTTAACTAAATACGAGTTGATGGGACATGGCCCAACTAACTCCAACCAACTACTAAACTAAAAGCATGAAACAAAATAATTTGTCCTCGAAATATAAGGACTCACCACTGCTACTGCTGTGAGCCTGAGAAGTCTAAGTGCGATCCGGAACTGGGTGTCCGATCCTATGATATGATACATTATAGCACCAAAGGAAAAAAGTATGCGATCAATACTTTGAATGTACTGGTATGCTCAATGAGGTACGCTAATATACATGGTTTCATAAACATAGATAAATAATTATCTGAATATGTATGTATAACATAAGGTATTGAATAGAATGCATAAAATCTGGAGTTACTAAGAATATGTGAAATCTGTAAATACTGAGGATGTATGACCAAGTATGTGACACAAATTGAATAAAATCTATAAACTGAAATACTGAAATAACTGATGTCTGTAAGCTTTGGTCAACCAACACTAAGAGTGAGTGTCTGAACTGATTATTGGATTGAAACTGTAGCTGAGATTGTGGAAGGTATCATCTAACCGACATGCCCCGATCTGAGCTAATTGGGGTCCAACCTGTAACCCTAGTTAGAAGGGTGTTAGTACCGTGCCACGGGTACTAATGCTGGCTATGTGGATCCACTAAACTGGTAAACTGTATGGTCCCAAAGGACTAAGGGTGTCAAGCATAAAATAACGGGTGACCCCTGGGAGGTAGTCAAGACTGTACTGACGGGTGACTCCTCAAATCTTATACTGGCTATGTAGTTCTAGAGTATAGGGATTTCTACTAAAGAATCTACCTATCTGACGGGGAAGTCGTCATCCCTGCACTCGCTCGGTGCTAAGTCCTACTCCCAACTGAATGACACTGGATGCTAAACTGTTATGAGTTTAACTGACTGATTGCTTAATGCTCATAATATATTGTAAATTTATCTTGAAGATACTAAGATGAGGCTAAGTAAACAGCTATGATTTTCGGGTATTCAATACCCCTAGGACTCAAAAGAAAAAATAGTTAACATGATACTTAAGCTTGAAGGAAATAACATGCAAGCCTCTATCAAATCTTCACTCTTGTAGGCATTTTATCAAACAATTGTAGTTCATAGTTTATTCAAATCATGGGAATGTTATAGGACTTTTAGTAATAGCATGAATTCAACATGAATAGCACTAAATCATGATTTAATCCAATGAATGACAACATTAAAATGTGGAGAATTGAGTAACCACAATAATTTCATTTATACATGATGTAAAATCATAGTTCAGGGAGATTCATGGGTGAAATCATAATCTAAAATCAAAATAACTTTAAAAGATCATAATTTTTGTAATTTAAACCGGATACTTAGACTCCATGGGTAGAAGGAACCCATGGATGAACATCTAACATACCTGGGTTAATAAATTTGAGAGGATTGATGGTGAGATTTTTTGAGATTTGATCTTGTATTTGACAGATAAGGTTTAAATGGAGAGAAATTTGATGAACAATGAGCATATTTTGCTCAATTTCAAGATTAATCTTCTGTTTACACGGGTTGGGGGCTTGATGAAAGACAAGATTGCCCTTGGGATTTAAAATCCCGCATCTGGAATGCTGATTAAGGCCTCACCGAGATATGGTGATTGGGTCATCGTAATACCTACCGTGATGCGGTGGAATCGCAGTGACTCTTTCAATCATGACAATTACTATTTTGGGGTTCACCGTGATGCGGTGCAACCGTGATGACCATCTGGAAATTGACAAATGCTGAAATGGCCTTCATCGCAATGCGATGACATGATCATCGTGATACTCACCGCGATGCGGCCTAATCGCGGTGAGCTACTATTTTTCCAATTCGAATGCGGTCCAATCCTCATTTGAAAATCCTGAAACTTACCCGGAACTTAGTTATTTTCCAGCTTCTAAGTGTTACAAGTACATACTAAGGGTTGGACTGAGCTAGAAATGTTCGGGGTATTATAGGATGGTTATGAATGAAGCATCAAAGCCTATAAAGACCAAAGTGGTAAAACCCTAAGCTATGACTCTCTTAGACGTACCACCGTCAATCACTCTTAAAATATTAAGGTCACATACTATCTTGCAACCTAAGCTTATTGGTTTCTATTATCCTTCAAATTCTTTCATTGATCCCAAAAAACATTATGTCTTTTATTCTGGCTTGGCTGGTCATGATATAGATGAATACCACCAGTTGAAGAGAGAAATGCAAAATTTGATAAGTGATAGATGGATAGTAAAGAAAAGTCGCCCTCACTTGATATGGCATAAAGCTCCATAAATTAATCCAACACCAAATTATACCCAAACCTATTGTCCCCAATCCTCAACAAAACCTTATCATTACACTGTTTGGCACTCACCTCCATTCATTGCTCAAACATTAAAATACAATTATGTGCCTTATCAAAATCCAACAACAAATCAATGATTTAATCAGTCTGCCAAATCTTAGTTTAAGTTTTAGAAAAATCCACCAGGACATTATTCTCATTTGGATGAGCCCATAGCCCAACTTTATGAGTGATAAAGGGTTACTAGTTGTATCGCTCTAATTCCTGCCATGATAAGGGATACATATGCAACTTTGCTCGATTACACTAAGACATGTGCTTATCATTTAGGGATGAAAGAGAATATCACTGAATAATGTCAAACTTTAAAAGATAGAATTACAATAATAATTGATACCAAGGTGATAAATATGACAGAGCCAAATCTTGATGCTAATTAATTTCTTGAGCATGAATTGCAGCTATTCGAAATTAATGAATATCATGTTGGTTCTTAACTCGGGGATGCCAAACACTTGAAATTACACTTTACAACATATGAAGTTTTCTTTTATGATTTCTTTGCTTATGTAATTAAAACTACGCTTGACTTGATTCCCTATAAAAAGGATACATAGGTTCTCATTTAATAAGTTCGGTCTCATCATGATAAAAAATTATTTCTCCTATTTTATTTTTTTTCTATATGAAGTTGGATGGATTAACAATGTGATGAGATATCAATCACAAAGGATGTTTCGAATCCATAGATAGGATGTTCAACAAAAGTCGACCTTGTCCATTTCCCTAGTTTCCTTATCTTCTTTAGAACTACAATATCAAATTCAGCATCATGTCCTATCACTATCATTTATTTCATGTGTTAGAAGCTTAAATGTATATGCCTAGATCACTCATTAAAGTCATAGTTTTCATCCTAGAATGCCTTTTATTTTTATATATATTATGTGTTATGTGGTGACTTTTGTTTGGTTTATTTATTTTATTTAAAGTTAACAAGCATGTGAACATTGAATCGTTTAAGAATATACAATTTGACAAATATACCTAACCATTTTGATCCTTTTTCTAAGGGAAAAGGCATCATTTCCACCCCATACTATACAAGAAAAGTCTAAGCCACACCTAAATTATATAAGTGACCTATTACACACCTTAACTATATAAAAGTGATATTATTACCTCCCCGCGACCCCCATTCTAAGGCGCGTGTGTTACACTGATTTTAGGCGCGTCCAGCCTATTAAATAACAAAAGTAAACAGCTAAAAACATTAAGGGAAAAGGCATCGTTTCCACCCCAAACTATAGTCGAAAAGTCGAATCCACACCTAAACTATATAAGTGACCTATTACACACCTTAACTATAAAAAAATGATACTTTTTACTGACGTGGTGCTGACGTGGCAGCGCGTGTAAAACACTACACCA